>NW_027223324.1:4483803-4600313 GCF_030449975.1 Polyergus mexicanus
AGCAGTGGTATCAACGCAGAGTACTTATCCATCTTTTATTCTCACAACGCTTTATGACGCTTAATATATTTTTTTATTAAATTTATAATTACTTTCTCAATTTATTGCAAGCATTTTATTTCCGGCATATAAAGCAGTGGTATCAACGCAGAGTACTCAGAACTTTGCGTATATTTAGATTAAGCAATCACTGTACCGGAAGTCTGTTTGGGACATCGATCGGCTTTAATCAGAGGCCCTTGGGTCGCGATATTCCGTAATGTAAAGCGTTCCGCAGTTAGCAACCTAAATCCGCATTTCCGCGGTCGCAATTTAACACACATACGTTTAACCGGCACACTATGCGCCGCCCATAGTATGAACGATAAATGGGCACGATGCACGCGCGCTATCCGATTTAATCGACCGGACGAAGGTAAGTCCATCCTCCTCTACACCCCGTCCGCCGCCGCGAAACTTTTGTAAGCGCCCATTAGCGATCGTTATTAATTCTCCCCCGGGACGTACCTACTGCGAGCACACCCCTGCAATAGGGAAAAAGAGAGAAACCAGCTTTATAAGCAACGCTTTTATGCAGCAATGTGCATGAGAAACGGTCGAGTACCACTTGTCGCAAATTGTCGACGATATATCGGTCCCCCTTTAAAAAAAGAGAGTTTTCAATTAAGAAAATATATTTCAAGCTGTACCATACACACAAACACATGTGGCTATACACAAGGGGATTCTGAAACGTAATTTTCCATGCGAGAGAAGCTCCAAGTTAGAAAGTTTGCGAATGCTCGTCTTAAACAGCAATTTGCTTCTAAAACTAACCATTTTCGCGATACACCGTATCTTTAATACACTCCACGTATCTATTACATATAAATAATACAGATATGATAGCGCAGAGTTATTTTGATTATAGAAAAGCATTTGTTACGTTTGTATAAATTTCATTGACTATAAAAAAACATCCATTATATTTATAATAAATCTCATAGAAGTCAAAGTCAAGCAAATAAAAACATATCGCTTTCGCTTTACTAAAGTGCTGTTTATCTTTTTTGGAATTACACATTAATATTCGCCTTTGAAAACAGTCCGACAAACGCGTTATTTCATTCAAATTATAACTTATGTTAACGTTCATATATTACAAACGTTTACATAATTTTATTAAAAATATTTATTTAATTAAAACAGCACGGAGAGAAATGTGCATTTTGACATCAGTGGTGGCCATATTTTATATGAAGATTTTTATTGTGATCATTAAAATAGTTTCAAACAATAATTTTAAAAGATTTATCAAAAATTTTTATTTGGGATAATATCCGAAGTTCTACAAGTGTCATTGACCGTTTCAAATATCGTTTTAAATATTGTTTCAAATTATGTATTGAGGAAAAAGATTTAGAAAGTTACAAAACAAGTCCGCCTTTATTTCGAAAGACGAATGATCATTTATTTAATATTAATGTAGAAAAACAGCGCGATTCAACAAAACATAAGAACGGATCTAATATTGCAAGAGAGGCATAAGATCTATAGAATAGAAATAAAAATTCATAGAAATGCTAATTTCAAATATTCCGCTACCTATATAATAAAAAAAAAAAATAATGCCTTTTTGTTCGAATACCCAAAGTCTTTAGAGAAATATGTGAAATATTCGAAATATCCATTTTCTCATCCTGAAATAAACTAAACATTTTAAATGGAATTTTAATTAACATACAAATAAATTATTATTATTATCGACATTTGTATACTGTATACAGTAGGAAAAAATAGTTCTTGGGTAAAGATTTTTAATTTCTATTTTACAAATATATTATTTTGCTCATTTCTAATGGAACTTTTTTATCCGACCGTAATAGCTGAATCTTCCGGAAATCGCGTTTGCGCCTGAGATGTAAAAATAGCTGAAAAAGTGATTAAAAAAAGTGTATGATACACATACACACACTCACACACACACACATAGGAATTACAACGCGTGATACACATACGAGTTCCGCGATTTTGTGTGTGAGTGTCTGTGTGTCTGTCACGTGCGTACGCTATAATTTGCATTATTGCAGATTTTCTCTCGATAAAGCGTCGCCTGATTGCGTGCAATAAACGCGCGAGTGTCCCGTGAAATGATAGAGGGGCTTCCACATTTGTTTTGATATACTTTTGATACACGGTCGCGCGATCGATCCGTTCATAGCGTCGCATGCGCAACGAACGATCGCGCTTAACGTACGCCCGGTCCGATCGATGTACCGACCATTTTCTACGTTTCCGTATGATTCTGTTGCGCGACCCTGAAATTATACGGACTATCGTCAAAATATGGGAGAATAAAATATGGGAGAAGAGGGAACGTTTATAGCGATATTCTCTGAGCTTTACATACCTTAACACACGTTGTTATGCTTAATTATCAACAAATAAAAATAACCGCAACATCAAAATGACGTAATACTCATAACATGATTACTCGTAGCGATGATATCGCGTGTAAAAAAATTACCCTTGAATATATGGCATAAAAACTATTCATACAAATTATTCATACTTTGCGCAATTTTTAGGACGATGATTTTGATTGAGACAATTTGATTTTACTCATCGAATCTTGGCTTCGTATAGCAAATAGACTAATTTTATTAAAATTATTAGTTTTAAAGCATTATATCATATTTTATCCTAATCATCAAATTTTTTTTATTAAACGCCAGTGATTAATCCTTACCAAGATCATCGTTTTATATAAAGACCTTTTTATATATATAAATATATTTAAAAATATTTAAAATATTATATACATATATATTATATATAAAAATATTTCATCTAATATTATATAAATTGAGATTTTTTTATATATCTAAACTTAATTAACAAAGATACAAAATATACATATCTACTAGGATCAATTAACAATAAGACAATCTTAATAAAACTCTAAAGAGGTGGGCACAGAAATCCGCATTGGAAATAACACTTTTTTTTTTACATGTGTGCATAATTTGTTACTTTATTATTATGGATTTAAATCCGGCTTTACGTCTCATTATCAAGGGTATACTTGGCTTCACGATCGCTATACATATATTGGTGCATTAGATTATTGCTTTATTCATAAGGAATGCGCTATTATTAGTCCTATATAATTCGATTTATTTTGATCATGTGATAAATTTTTATATATTTATATTATTATAGTATAGATCACATAAATCTAGAATTAGTCCATATGAATGAGAAAATATCTATTTATAGATGAGATTATAGAATGAGCGTTTTTCAATTATCGCTTACTCTGTTTTTTTGATGGCTTGCCATACTTTATATACTAGACTAGAGAATGTGCATTTTGGTAATTATGCATATATGAGCTATATATAGTATAGTATAAATATATTGCTATGAATTGATTATAATAAATAAATTTAAAAAAATAAATTATAAATATAAATTCAATCTATGGTATCTTGCAATATCTGCTTCCAAAAATTTTTACTGTGGCAAACAAAAATCCCGTAGCATGAATTTATATGTTAAAATATTTAAATATGTGTTAAAAAAAAATATATATATATATATATATGGGAATAGAAACCGTCTATACGAGTGATCTACAAACGATGTATCGAAAACGTAAGTATCGGGGATTATTGCAATAGAACGTGAAGATAGAAGCTCCGTAGAATTGTTGTAAGCTTGAAACACACATCTCGAATTAAATTATACTCTCGCGCGATACGTAATTCATATACATAGGTCATAGACTGTCGTCAAGATTGTCGGATAGATGTATAATTATCTCGTCGGCATTCGCCCACGCAAAGCACATGCAAGTCTCTTCATTCGGTTATTAATTGAAGAGGTTGTTTTTAGATCGTCTAATATCAAACACATTGATATTTGCAAGATTCTCGAGTCTTGATTTAAATGAATATTCTTCTTATTGACAGGATGGTCAACGGATTCCTCGCGTCTCGTTAAAACACGCGATTCTATTCACGGAATTTATCTTTCTCATATTTTTCGAGCACAGTCTATAAATCTTCATCCACGAGATATAAACAGATTAAAAGTAGCGCTAATTACAGCATTAAACATGATATGTAAAAGATTTAGATGTGTAAAGTTTTATTGCTAATACGCGATTATTATATATTTTCGGAACTATTTAAAAATATATATATGAAAATTATACTCGATAATAATTTTAACGATAAATTTCAAATAAAACTTGTTAAGTTATCAGCAATATTTATAAATGTAGCAAATAGAAAGAGATAAGAAAAGAAACTTTCCGACATCATGCATCATAGATGCGATAATATTCTATACCCCCATCTCGGAATTTATTATCTTCGATAAAATTCATCCGTATATCAATGGCTAATAAAGATCTTGTCTCTTGGACTGTAGGCACGCAACAAACCGGCGGATGGCGTGGGTCATGTAAACCAAAAAGGTGCTTCCGGTCAAAAGGCGCCTGTGGCTGGACAAAAGGTCGCACCAGGCACTAAGGTCGCGGCAAAGCCGGCCCAGAAGCCGTCAGCACAGAAAGGCCAAGTGAAAGTGACACCTAAGGCGGCCTCCGTAAAGACCGGCAAGAACAAGAAGAAGGGACAGCGGCAACAATACGATCTCATCGTTACCATCAATCTGGTGAGAGAAACGAGAGAATTTTATATCACAATATTTTCAAACGCCTCTTCTAATCCAGGATCACGCTCCGTCCACATTCCCACGCGAGTTTCTTCCAGCTGTTCTCTAATCGTTACAATTTTAAGCTCGATACCATATAAAGGTAAAATAACTTATTATTTTTTTGCGTAAAGTTTATTAATTATTTTTATAATTGATTTAATTTCTTGCTCGAATAAAACATCGATTTTTTTTTTATTGTAATAATAAATTATATAATCGATTAAGAAAACGGAGTTTTTTCATAAGTTAAACTTGTGCAAGTAATTTTTTTTTTTTTTTTTTTTTTCTTCTTAAACTCAGTACACTTGTCAAGAGTTTTTAATTTGTGATTTGATCATTACATCGTCGTTTATTTCACATTTGATAAATAATCCTTCTTGGGATGTTCCCTAAAAACCGTCTTCAACTTGAAGGTTTCATTATTGAAAATAAAATCAAGGATTTTCTTCAAGGATATCTCGTCGATGTTTAAATCAGCCTAAATAGAAACATTATCAAGTACAAGAGAAAAAGAAAAAAGAGATTATATACATATAGATAATTTTAGTCAATTGTTCGCATTCTAAGGTCATTTACGTGATTTTTCTAGACAATTTGCGTGAAAAGGTCTAATTATTTCTGTTCTTGGAAGCGAACGCAATTATCGATCGAATCGCGATAGGAATCGTCTTTGTCAAGTTAGCGTGCTCCTCGCGTAATGCGTGTACATCGGTAATAAATATGATCTGACCCAGTTGAATACGCGATACGCGATCGATAAGGTCTTCTTATTCGGCTAATGCAGGCGTTAGTCAAGATATGCTGTAGAAAAATAAACATTTCATCGTGTCTAATTAAATTCGATGTTATCAATGACGGTTTCTCTATCATTCTATTTTGGGATTACATTTCTGGATGAGATTCTTGGCAGCCTCGTATGCGTCTGGCATTTAATGTCCATTCATAAAGTATATTATATTCTTTTCTAATAGTATATAATAATTATATTTTTGCCGACGAGAAAATTAAATTTTGCAAATATTCGGATAATATCGTGTATCTATTTTTTTTATCGATCTTTGATTAATTCTTTTTTCATATTTTTTGTTATTATTTTTACACGTTTTTACTTTTGTCAAATTGATCTATATAATGTTCGAATGTATACCTATATATTATATTATACATATAACGTGTATTAAATAAACGCGAAGAAAATAAATATGGATTTCGAAATATGAAATAAATTGCTCGAATTGTGAAAAAAGTATATTTCATATAATCGAAAGTACATTTTCAAAATTTTATCGTCGCCAACGCGCGAACGTAACATAACGCGAGCAAAGTATCTGTTTATATGCGATATCGAGAACGGTGGAAGGGAATGGTCACCTGGCGTCCAATAGTCCGTAGAGGGGACCTGGTAGTTAAAAACAGACTAAGGTTGCGAACATGTACGAGACTTTGTCATCGTGCGAACGTCTTTTGCGTCCGACGCGCGATACCGAGTGTTCGAAAGTTGCGCCAGCAAGCTTTTCATCTTTTTCCTCAACTTTGCGCGTAAAGTAACGTGTGCGACGAGGAAGAATTCGAGTTCTCTCGACGCTTCGCTTCGGGATCGAAGATTATATACTTCACGAGAGAAGCGCGAAGATCATATATATTTTGAAGCGTATTCTATAAGTCGGCTATTTTTAGTCATTCGCGGGCAATATTGCATTCTTGAATAGTGTCGTTCGTGTGATCGCCGTGAAATTTCGCTCGCGCGAAATCGTTTGATCCGGCATCTTCGACGTCTCATTTTACCGGGGAAAGGACGATTTTAAGACCCTCTTGGTCTTTCCCAAATATCGTCTTCGATTTCATCCATCTGAATAAAAGTAATTCTCCGCGACGGCGGAGAAGCTGCGAACGTATTCTCCTCTTTCTTATTCGGTAGCAGCAATGACCTTGTGGGAGCTCGTAGTGGATAAATATTAGTTCGACTCTCCGAGTAGTTTCCAACGGATTCATCGTGCCGTGAATATATATGATTTCCTTTCCGAAAGAGCGAGGAAGAGCGTATAAAAGTGCGGCTTTTCTTTCTTTTTTACGGATCGACGGAAATGTCGCGCGTTCGTAATGGGAACGAAATGTTGGCCGTCTCGACGGCGACACGACGATAACCGCGACAAGACGCAGACACAGAGACTCGAAATCTCAAGTTAATATATCACGCCACATATCTCGTCGTCGAACACCGTCCACCTCCTTCCGGCATACGTCGCCCGATGTGACAATAATAGATCATGGCGGAAACAGAAAAGAAATACACGTACGCCTACGGACAACTGCGTAGATTGACCAGCACGATAGACTGTCAAATTAGGCAATTGAGTGTAAGTGGAAAAAAAATATAAATTTCTCGGGATAGTAAGGAATCAGATTTAAATGTATGCGATGTGTGTAGAAAGTCAAGATTTCGACATGCAGAAATCGCGAGGCCATCTCGACTAGCACGATAAATTGTCAAATTAATGAAGTGAAAAAAATTGTCAAATTAATTAAGTGGAAAAAATTATCAAATTAATTAAATGGAAAAAATATAAATTTCTTTGAATGGTCAGATTTTAATTTACGCGATGTAAGAAAGAGAAGATTTCAATTGGCAAAAATCGCGAGACCATCTCCATCAGTACGACAGATTGTCAAATTAATTAAATGGAAAAAAATACAAATTTCTTTGGATAGTAAGGAATCAGATTTAAATGCGTGCGATCTGTAGAAAGGAAGGACGACGATCATCTGCAGAAATCGCGAGGCCGGATGGCTCGATGGGATGGAATGCGTTGCTGTTTCGTCGCGAGACTTGCTCTATCACATCGCGACACCTTATTATTAATAATTCATTATACACGACCTTCCGCCTCGCGCGCACGTCGTTTCGAACATCTCGTTTCGGGCATCTCGCCAAAATTTCCTTATCTTCCTCGTGTATCTTGTACGAGAGAGCAGATCGTATAGTTATAGAGCAAGGTCGTTTGCCCATAGGAGACGAGGCTCTTTAGACGTCGTTTGGCGTCTTTACATGCGTACTATGTAAATGTAACTTACAGAGCAGACGGAATTGCATTATATGTATACGAAATAAATAGAGCCGTTTATTTTTTTTCTCTGTTTCAGTCCGAGTATGGACTCACGGAAGATCAGGTAGCAGGTGAGTTGACGCGATTATGTGATTAATTCATAAATAATAATTAGATAATAATAATTCATAAGGTGCGATTTTAAGATTAATACAGTTTTCTAGAATTTTTATTTTTAACAAGGTATTTTATATATAGTAATAATCTAATGATTAATCAAATGAAAATTAATATATTTTTTATAAGTTATAAAAAAGTATATATAAATTTATTTTATTAATGAAAAAAGAGAGAGTAATATTTTTAAATTATTACACGCCATAGAGATAATCATTATGGATTGCAGTATAAACGTCTGCCAGTTGGCAGTCGTTTTTCCTATTCGCCTACTGTATTATTGCCGAGTCAATAAAATTAAAATTGTCGAAAACAATTTTGAAGATAGAATAATAATAAACTCGAGGATCTCGAGCGAGGCAATAATATTGATTTTACTGAAAAATGATCGAAACGAATAAATTCATGGAATATAAATACTTAATGATTCATACATATAATAATAACGATATTATCGTGACACGATATATGGTATCGATATTTATCTCATAATTTAATTTTCTGCAAACGTTCGCATTTTTTTCTGCTTTCCCATGTCTCATGTGGCAATGAATTAAATAGAAGCGACATAGAAAAATACTAAACTTTTTTCGCGGATTGATTCATTTTCGTAATTATACATGACGCGCGTACTGTGCTTGTTTATTTAATTATAAAATAATTATGATAATAATTATAAAAGAGAAATCTTTCGCGCGTAAAAAAAAAAACTTTTTTTATTTATTATATACAATTATTATCGTCTACAAGACTGCATGCAAAACGAATTATAGCGATTGAGACTTTCGAAATTAGCTGTTCAAAGAGAATTCAAGCTCATTCAAAGAGAATACATAATTAATAGGAACACGATGGATGTCGTAATAGAAATAAAGCACGCTTTTAAGATATCAAAATTTATAATTAACAATTACTCGGTACGTAATAAGATGTCCGCAAATTTTCTTCAATTACAATCAACAATGACTATCTATTTGTCTCGAGTATAATAACGAGATATTGGTGCGATAACGACGAAAGTTCTGTTATTTCAGAATTCAAAGAGGCATTCATGCTCTTCGACAAAGATGAGGACGGTACGATTACAATGGCAGAATTAGGGGTTGTCATGCGATCTCTCGGTCAAAGACCGTCGGGTAAGTCATTCAAATGATCGAATGTGTCTCGGGTACATTTTGCAAATTCCCGGAACGACCCTAAAACATGCGCTCTTTTTTCAGAGACGGAACTACGCGACATGGTGAACGAGGTAGATCAAGACGGGAATGGTACCATTGAGTTTAATGAGTTCCTGCAAATGATGTCGAAGAAGATGAAGGGTGCCGACGGGGAGGACGAACTTCGCGAAGCGTTCCGGTAACGAGCTCTTCCTTAATTGTCATTCATTGCATGGACAATTGCATTGAAAGAATATGTCGGGATGGGTCTCTCGTCGGAAAATTGTGCTCTTAAAATATGGATAAGTGCAAACTGTAACTTATGTTAACACAAATTTCTTTTTGTTTCAGGGTGTTCGATAAGAACAACGACGGATTAATCTCCTCCAAGGAACTCCGACACGTAATGACGAATCTCGGTGAGAAACTGTCCGAGGAGGAGGTCGACGACATGATTAAGGAGGCGGATGGCGATGGCGATGGAATGGTCAATTACGAAGGTAATATACTTTCATGTAATATAATATTTAGAATTCGTTCTCTGAACGACAACGGGGATACACTAATCTTCTCTTGGCAAAGATCTTCTCTTTAATCTTCTTCTGGCAAAGACTTGAAGATTTGAATTTCCCGCAATACATGAAAGAAATATGTAATTTTCTGAGAGAGTATAAGTACGTTTTCCCTCCTAATATCTCGCATCGGAATAGACTCTTTCTAATTATTTCTTTCCTTTGTCATGCAATAGTATGAATTTTATACAGATCTGGTGAAATATTGTGTATTAATGCAAAGCTGTTTTGTTTATAATCCTGGGATCGATCTCACTCTCAACATCGTCCTATCAACCAGAATCGTGCGTGTGTTTTAGAGTTCGTGACGATCCTAACGTCGAAAAATTAGTTCGGAGATCAAAATAAGGTAGACTCGCACGGAGATACCAAAAGTATCAGAAGATCTCTGACGAAGGAGGGATAAACGGATCCGCTTGACTTCTCGGGATCGTGACGAGAGCGATCGTTTCACGCCCCGTAAAGCTGCAAAATCCAAGGTGTCGGGGAGAGAAGTCAAAAATTCGATCCACCCGATCGAGCGTCAACCGACGCGATGTGCGATGCCGTGAAATCGCAGAAAATGCGAGAATTGCGAGAGAAGGCGCACCGATTTTACGATACAGCTTTGAGGGATAAGTGCCGATGGTTTCGAGCGTAAGTAGCGCCAGTAGAAAACTTGAAAGTCTTTGGATCACTCTCGGGAGATTACGCGCGTAATTATCGCGAATACGCCTTTGACTTTAGCCGGAAAACCAAAGAGGAGAGACTTACTTCCCCGCGAATTGCACACGCATTATATAAATACACACGGACACACCTCGCACTCCTTTGGATTAATTTTAGACGAGTACATGAATTGTAGGCATATAACGATAAGGTATTATTACACGGTAAATAAAGATGTTGTGTCAGAAAACGATTAGGAAGAGGGGAGGGGGAGGGGTAACCTGTCGCCACCCGGAACAATCAACCGAGCTTCGTTTAGACTTTTACGTATCCCTAATCTTTATCTCCCCTTTTACGAAGCGATTTAGGAATTAACTAGCTTTCCACGCCCTTGAACGCTCTCGCGAGAAAGTCCCGAAGTATGTACACGATATGTTTACATAATACATATATATATATATATATATATATATACGTATTATTATTATACGATATCCCTCTCGTTTTGCGTTGCGCGCGTTTCCTTGAAACGCAACGCTCATGAAAGATACTTCGTACTTCGAGTGTTTTTACCGCTTGTATTACACATGTGCGTAATCTAAAGTAGTGATATACATATACACACACATATTCTCTCATTTGATCATCGTTTCTTCGATCCCTAGTAATTTTAGAGCAGGCACGTCGACAACATGCTGACGAATAATTAACTCTTCTGCTTTGACACGTAGTGTGAGTATGTTCCCGTCGATCATCGTGATGCCACGTTCTGTAATCGGTGATGAGTGCCCTGGTTGAAAAAGTGCTTCGGAAAAAAGAGCTGAGTGCGCTAATTATATTTAAACAAATTATTACGATAACCTCGCGAAGGAATAGTTCACTATCTGTTCATGAGGTTCGAGAAAATGTCCGAAAGTGTCCTTGATTATCGATGGGTTACTGGAAGGAGAATAATTTAACAAATCATCCGGATTTATTCGTAGATCCATCGGTGATAAATTAGATGGAATTATTGTTGCGACAATTGTGACAATCGCTAGTTACATCCTCAATGACTACCACTAGTTGCCACTAGTGGAATGATTATTGGCAGGTATCTATAGTTAAAGAGTATGTGGCGGTTTTTGATAAAGAGAAAGAAAGAAAAAACTCTACGGGAACAATTCAACCAGGGTGATTACCGCGACATGCGAGCGTTCATTTCTTCATTTTGCATTCATGATTCTCTATGTGGCGGAAAAGGAGGATTGCCAACGATGCGAAAGAACGAAAAAAATGTGACAACGAAACGTGTTTCCGCTGTCACACAATCAGTATCGCCCGCCGCAACGTCGGTGGCTTCGATCCAGAAGCGTGTATACACGCATTATGTCACATGGTATGTATCTTTACATAGAGACGTGTTGTAAGAAAAGAAACACCCACGAATCCTGCACACACACATACACATGCGATATAGATGGTAGTACTTAGCGACTATAATGGCAGATAAAAAAAAAGCAGCCGCATAAGAGTAAACGGCGGAGCTATACACGTGTGGATTGTTGTATACATATACTATATGTAATGATGTGTTGCTACCACAAGAAAAAAAAACCACGTGGAGAGAATACGTTGTAGGTAATTATATACACATCCTCTTATATATATTTAATACATTGTACATATGTCCTCTCTCCGTCACCCACGCTCCATACACATACACACGCACATGTGCACGCATACACGCGCGCGTAAGTTCCGGCTCGGCACGAAGCTAAAGAAATTAAAGACACGTGGATTGGGGTAGCGCGAGAGTCATGAAGCTGGACGGAGAGATCGAAATAACAAGAATATATAATAGCAAGCGAGAGCGCATCACTTGCGTATTATCAATCGGAGTAATCCTGTTCTATTTTTCGCACGCGTAATATCCTACACTACAATATTATATATAAATTTTTTATTGCTTGTTCATATATGTCGTTTTGTACATGATTTGTTCGTAATGTGTTGTATATATTGATCATGATTTGTGAACATTTATATAAAATTAGATTTTAGACAAGAATGTTTGTAAATTTGTCACATGCGTATTAAATAATGTTTAATAATATAAAAATGAATGTTTGTTTCTCTGTTTGAAG
Organism: Polyergus mexicanus; assembly: GCF_030449975.1. Lineage (NCBI taxonomy): Eukaryota > Metazoa > Arthropoda > Insecta > Hymenoptera > Formicidae > Polyergus > Polyergus mexicanus. The sequence continues at coordinate 4,496,229 of NW_027223324.1, forward strand.
AGATAATTTGAACATGTATATATACGAAAGTAATTTATTACTTTCTCTTTGAAATATTTTGTCAATTTCCTGTAAATGTTCACAAAGTGATCGTTATTGTATCCTATTATATATACATATTTGAAGAAGAACATTTAAACTGATGAAATAGAACTGTGATAGGATTTTCATAAGTTATTTTTACAATTTAACTGCACACTATTACACAATTACAATCCATTTAGACTGCTTTTTTATATGAATAAAAGTATATGAAAAATATTAGTAAAATATGAAAATTTATGCTAAAAAATTTTAAAGAAGATTTTTACTTATATATTTAAATATTATCGTAGAATTACTCGGATTAGCATAATGAAATGTAATATTTTCAATGAGAATATAAATCCGTGTAAATTTTTTTATTTCCAACTTTACTAAATGTTCCTCTTCACGAAATGTTCTTCTCGTTTGAGCGTGAATTTTCTCGCACATTGATCTGCATTCGGCTCGTAATTTTATTTTTTATTTACATTTATCATTTTCCGAACCATTTGAATTTGAATGCCGCGTCGTAAAGTTGTTGAAAAACCATTTATCCCGATTGACTGTACGTGTATGCGCTATAAAAGATATAAAATGAAAAAAAAAATGAGAGATAGAGAGGTCTTTTACGTACGACGTACGATATTGAATGAAATCGCGCGTGTTTCGAGATCCGAGCAACTCGATCACTTTTCTTTCCAACTATGAGCGAAATGTGGGAGACAGTTGAGGCTTGAAACGCTCGTCGGATGAAAATTTGCAAGTGCACAGAGATAGACAATAATTCTGTTGCTCTCTAATTTGATTAATCGACAATTGACGACGAGTTTATCAGATTTCTGAATCCGGATTTCATCTCGAATGGAGTGGCACAATAGCGATGAGAGTTCAGAATCGTCGCGAGAATGCCCTTGACGGTCCGTTAAATAATTACTTGTACATAAGACGCGTAATGCCCGATCAACGCATCGCACATTACTTTCGCAGGTGAAAGCTGTGATCTTTAATAGAGCGAATTGATTTTTCGAATAAAACCAGAGTGTGGACAGTCATACTGCGAAAATAGTTTCAAGTCAAATTTTGAAGTACGACCCGTTTAGATAAGAGATATACATAGGTTCGATGAATAACGAATCGACATAATGTACCTGTCTTAAAATCTCTTTAGAATTTGACTTATATTATTTTCAGCTCGTATCGCACCTCCGACAGAATACTGCCATGATGTCTGATCGATAAAGACGCTAATTTTTTTCAATACTTGAAATACATTAACTTCATTTGCAAGTAAAGTTTTAATTAACTATATTGAGGGTAAATTAATAAAGAAAATTCGATATTATGTTTAATAATTCCTAATAGTTATCTATCAGTTTGACAAATTATGGCACCGCTTCCGAAAGCTTTGAAATTATTTTACTTGTATGGCAGTCTTCTCCCAATGGTGCATTATAGTTTACCAAGTACGCTAAAGGGGATACAGAAAAACAGTACCTATGTAACCAACGTCGAATTCACGACGCGCGCTGGCGCGATACATACACACCATAAAGCGCACTAAACTTGCATCACGGAGGCTCTTGAACGCATACAAGCGACGAAGAGATAGTCGTGGTTTTTGACAATAATATATTTTTTTAACGCTTATATTCTCAGAGCGAGATGTCCCACCGCGCGGTGTCATTCTTTCCCCTTTACGAATAAGCACCGTTCCATGATAGCGCTACGTTAATTATGCTTTTTCAATTTACCGATGCTCGAGATGATCGATTACGCTATTCGTCGGCGTTCGTAACGCTCCTCTCGTGTTCGATCAACACAATAAAGATATGCGAGCGACTCGAAACACCGCGACCTGGATTGTTAAGCGCGTGAGCGAATCAGAGCACGGCGAACGGCGATAGATAAAGGAGAAAGCTAAGCGGTTTGATAAATACGTCACAAAAATAGCAATGTATAACGTCCTAACGACAATATTTCTAATGGTTTAATTGAGAGAATTCACCGAAGAAGAGCAGATATATACGCTGGTCCGCCCCTTCCAAAAAAAAATAATAATAAAAAATATACATTAAGTATATCACGAAAAAATGATATCTATATAATCTCCGACAATGATAAGCTGCTGCACGTCGACGACACGTTTCCATTAGTCTGTTGTCGCAGCGTCACCTATTTAGATTTAGTACTATTTGTTTGCATTTCTCCCTTAAAAAAAAAAAAAAAAAATGTTATTGCGCTAATAGTTAGTTTTATTTGTGAATAATGGTATCCGTGATAGTTGACGCGAGGGATTGGCAGAAGAAGTGATTAAGTTAATGCGAAATAAAATAAAAAATAGAGGATTATTATGGATCTTGAGGATAAGTTTAGAATTTAATAATCTGAAAACTGCTCTTTTATGAAAGGGAAAGAAATTCCTTCCCCCTCCCTCCCCACTTCTCTTTATAATATTAATATTATACTAATCGCGAACGAATATAATGCGTACGGATTACAAACAGAAAATAATCAAATAAATTAAAGTCATTCTTGATTAAAGAAAAATTCTATGATATTTTAATAACAATTCTAGGCATCTGAAAATTTAGATTTGTTTAGATTGAACTTTACGAGATACTTTCATATTTGTCTAATTTCTCTTTTCTTTTTTTTCCTTATAATATTGAAATTATGTGACGCATACAGTAATAAGAGAGAGAGTACAAAAGAACAGTTGATAAACATGCAGTGAGTTTCTATACCACATGTATAATGATAAGAAGAATGAATTGTTCTATGATATGATAGCACATTATCGCGAGAATCTATACGCGTGAAATGCAGCGTGGCTTTTTATATCTTAATTAATATTAAACGTATTTTATGTTGATTAACACGATAGAGACTCAAACTCTGTTTAGGGTCAAAAAAGTCGGTGAATATTTAACATATTGGCAAGAGGAATCGCGATTCATCATTTTAATCATTTTATTGATATAAAAACTAATGATGATGATGATCTCCATATTATATCATCGGTTACACAATGCCAATTGTTATTATTACATGGTATATAAACTGTTTCTATCACACATTCCTCTAAGAGTTGGCGATTTAAGCTCTTCATTCGAAAATAAAGAGGGAAAAATTCTTTCTCTCTCCCGTCCCATTTTCCTTCGCAATTACATTAATTCTGTTCAAGGCGAGAATCGATTTCTCGACGAACTTTGAGAGATATTTATTATTATATTGTCACTTGTGCTCTACACAAAGCAGAGATATTTTTATAGATTATTCCTTGCGCCAAATCCTGCTGTGCAGCGTAATACTAATCATATGGCATTGCGTTGCAATGCGTCGCATTGCACTGCATTGTATTATATTTTATGTAGGGTGTATCGAAAGTCGCGCACTTTTTCTCTTATTATAAATCGAATTGAAAAGATTGTTACAAGTTTTCGAAAAAATCAGTAGATGACGTATATAGGAAAAATCAAAAAATAATAAAATTTATTTTTCTTCCATCAGTTCTAATTTTTGTACTTGGATGGAATTTTAATTGAAAGATAAATATATTTTTGTCACAAAATATTTGATATCATTTAGATTGCGATATCTAAGCGAGTTTCCTATATCAAATAATATACTGAAATCTAAAAAAGTGTAAGATGCTTGGGATATACCCTATATATATTACATTGTATTATACTACTATATATACGCATAATACAAGTTGCATATATTCTATCAAATTATTTTGCGAGCTGGGAGCTCGAGTGCGACAAATATTGATTGTTCGCAGGCCTGCCGTTAAGTATCGCCTACGTACAGGATGTCTTGGAAATGGAATTTTAAATGCATTTTTGTAAACAGCGATGCGGAATCGATCGAGGAGTATACGTATTTTCGTTATATCCCTTAGGACACCCTGTACGTTTTAGTGTTGCCCTCCAGAAGTAAAGATACGTGAGTCTTCCTTCTTCGACGTATAATTAATCGAGACTCTTCTCCGTTATTATTCTATTCGCTTTTATCGTCGATCGCTGTCCGCGAGTCAGACATTGAACAGAGAACCGACAAGCTACCCGATGCGGTTATAGATGAAAATTGTAGGAATCGTAGAAATCTCGAGACTTATTTATAACGTTACTTGATCGAAAAGTTATTGACGTTTCGCTTCGTCCGACATTTGGACGAAATTGCATATTATCTTGGTGATATCGTAGCGGCATCGATTAGCAGAGCGAATCAACTCACTGGCTCTACTTGATATTTTTTGTATTGACACACTAGGGCTAGCTTAAGGGACAATTTTTTGCAAAAGAAATTATCGACTTTCTACGTTGGGAATAGAAATATCTTATAATTCGTGTTAAAACACACGTATAAAACTGAGATAAAATTATTTAAATAATTCTATTTCAAAACGTAAATGATTAAAAATTATAGATATTAAAGATTATATATATTTATATTTATTCGTTGTTATTAACCTAGAAAATATTTATATAATATATAAATATATATAGAAAAGGCTAAATAAAAATGCTAAATTAAATAATTTAAAGACATTATGTATTCCCTTAAGCTTGATCCTACTTGAAACTGATAAATGTTTCCTGATAAATTTATAATATGTAATAGCTTACTTTGCAAATTTATTTTCATCTTTTTACGAACATGTATACTCATGAAGCAGTACTGTTATTTTCCGATTTGCTAAAACAAGATCGTATTTAATTTACTCACTTTTATAATGCTTTGCGAGCCTTCGGAATTTGATCCGATTTCAAGTGCAATCTAAAAAAGAAAAAAAAACGAGAGCGACTTCGGAGCGCTTAGAATCGCTTTGAGGATGTTCGAAATTCGCCTAAGCGTAACAAGCAGGCACAAGGGTGTATTATCAGCTAGCTTAATATCAAATATACACGTTAAAATATTGCAAACACGTAATAATCAAATTATATATACATACATTGATAGATACATGAAAGGGAGAACCTGATTATATATCTTATAGAGAGAGAGATGTATGAATATAATTAAACGATAATTGTTATATAAATAAGTGTAACTAAGTTGTAACAATTGCGAGGGCTGTCGCTTTTAAGCGACACGATCTTCCGTTCATTAAGGATTATGCGATTTTCGTCGTACTATACCGGTTCGACACCGCTTTCTTACGATTTATAGAGGGTATGATTGCGTAGGCAAATTGTGGAAAATCGTGTGCTTGGCATGCAACATTTTTAAACGCTACATCCCTTGTAGGTGTCGTTTGAGAAGTTGCGTCATATTTTCCTTCGTTTATACGCCGATTATTTTCGAGCAGATCTTTTTCCACATTGTGAATCGTGAAACGCAGTTTTCGTTGCGTTCAATTTCAAATCATCTAATATTCGAGAGAAAGAGAGAGACGAGTTTCGCGCGTTCTTTACAATTATATTTGTACATTAGCTTTTTTTTTTCCCCCCCTTTGATATTATAGTCAGATCTCTTTTGTGATTCACTCAAAACACACACGTGTGTTTAAAAACACACGCCACGCAAAATTAAATTAGGATCGCGAGCAGGCAATAATCATGTTGTACCACAAAACCTGCGGCCAGGAAATACGAATGTTCAAACTTTCTAGTTGTAATAAGAAAATGTCTTTCATTAACTCTGTTAAACGTTATGGCGAGTATAAGCTGTGTTATTGGACGAGAGTATGTATTTCCATATTCAATAAAGCTAACGGTAAGAAAAACGCCTGAAAATCGAAACCAATGTAGGGGTGCCGATTTTTCGCAGCTTCGATGGAAGGAAATCTCAACTGCTACTTGTCTTTCCAGATATTATATAGTTATATCTAAAAGTTATATATAATTACTTGCGATCAAATAATTTACAATTTATATAATTGATTAAATTATCTCAAATGATATCCCTGATAGAAAAGAAATTGGAAAATCAAGATCATCACAATATATTATTTTAGCTTTCTTTTTCTTTTTAAATTGTTTGTTGATGCTCTCTAGCTAAAGAATGATAATTCTACAAGTAATTCAGCAGTTGAGTTCTTTTTCCATTGGAAATAATTATGTTCAGAAAGAGACAAGAAGCCAGCAAATTAAGAATACATGTCAAGATGTGTTATATGTTTAGAGATTATAATCGGGTTACGTGTACTAACAATATACGAGAAGAATAAAGGATGAAAAGGGAAAGAGGAACAATAAAAGCGAATATGTTTACACGAGGGAGCTATATCGTGCTGTGAACGAAATAAGTATATTTTCAGAAAAATCGAAGAAAGGCTAACGAGATAAAACGTTAACGGCTAACGTGTTTGTAATAACTAATTATTGCAACGAGGAATATGTCCATAATGTTATTTTTCTAGAATAAATATCTAAATATCGTAGTTTTTTGCGTTGTATATGGCGAAACGTATTCTCAAGCGACAAGCAGGCCTAAACGCGATTTTTTACGACGATAGATAATTAATACGTGTACGAACATATTTGGCGATGGAAGTATACGCATTGTTGTGTCGCGTATTATTAAAGTTATATCGCGTGAATTATACGACATGTTTTCCACAGATCGCGAATGATTTTTCTGAACAATTTGTATTGGAACTTCGCGTTGTTGCGAATGTTCGAAGTGTTTGCACTTAACATTTAAGCAGTTGCGCCTTTTCGGTACAATTAAAATAGTTTTTTTGATACAATTAGTAATTTTTATTGACGATGAATTTATTTTATTCGGATTTTTTTTCCGATTTGACATGCTATATATATATATATGTTACTACCATTGCAACATGACTAATAAAGAAAATAAGATAAATTTTGTTGCAACTGCTTAAGTGTTAATATGTGTTATTCTGCACGGTTACAAACATGTTGCCGCGCCTAAGATAATCGCTGACATTTAATCGCTATTTCGCATTTATATTATTAGAGAGTTAATTTATTAATTATTAATAAAAAATAAAGGGCTGTCCGTAGAGATTACGCATTCGATGTGTATTAAGAAGGATAGGAAAATAATATCTGTTACTGTATACAATAATAGATATTATAGTTTTGAAAAATATGCAAAGTTATATGTAAATGCATCCAATACATATGATAATGAATTTTAAATAACATATTATATATAACAATTTTAATTTATAATTTGCATTAATTTAATGATTAGTGAAGAAATTTACTCAAAATAACAATATTTTATAATGATAAATTAATAAAGAATAATACAAACATAAAATATATATCTTACGCAAATGCACTCAATGTTTTCTAAAATTTTAAATTTGTTTCAATAATCAAAATTTAATTAAAAAAAACTCAATACTGTAGTAAGCTAAAATAGTTAAGCGATGAAGATTGGCTGTCGGAGCTCATTCAAAAAACACGAATTATACGAGTATAATCAAAGAAATAATGTTATAAGAGGTGAAATGTACACACACAAGAAAAAAGATACGATAATGATATTTTAATACGATTAAAATCGAGACTCTAAGAAACAAAATTGTTCTAAATAAATAGATAGAATAATGGTGCAAAAGAAATTCATTTTATCATTTTCATTCAACGAATATGAACAAATGTTTAATTATTTTTTTAATCTGTTCTTAACAACGAGATCATGATTTTTCATATGGATACTTTATACTCGCGTTTCATCCTAAAGTCAGGAGAAAAGTTAGAAAGGACAGGGATTCAGAAAAGAGTACCGTATGTCTGTTTGTGCGTGTATGTGTGTGTGTTATGTGATGTTAAACGTACGCGACCATGTTACGTGTAACGTTATATATTATAATATTAAAACACGACATATATAAAAAGTGGTGAACACTGTGTACTGGTGAAATGCAATATATGTATCGAGTTACCCCTATAAATACAGCCATTTTATAATAGATAATCGTTCTCATAATTGGATCTTTCGCTATCCCTTTGATATTATTAATTCTTGGCTCTTTTCTAGTATTTATTATTATATTTTGTTATAAGGATATTTTTATTTATTTTCTTTTTTATCATCTTTCTTTAAATAATCTTTTGCAATTCTTTCTCTATCAATATGAATAATATTTGAGCAATCAGATATTTTTTCGATTCTAGAATCATCTTGTACTCTTTGAAATGATACAGTTGTATGCGCGGTATAAACTTTTCTATAGATCGATTCTTCTCTGTAAACTGGAGTTCTTTTCTTTCGTTGCTCTCTCATTATCTCGTTTGCCACGTGATCATAGAATAAGAAAGCGACTGAAAAACTGATCATTTTCATATAGAGAAAAAAATGGAAATCTTCTATTATTATTGAGAAACAAGAAAAATATGTTGAAATGGAAATTTTTAATACTAATAGATAATCATAGAAGGAAAGTTAGGTAAAAAAGTGTATCTAATTTGACAAAAAAATATTTGATTTGTACATATATATATATTATTTGATTTTCAATGATACGCTATATATCTGCAATTTTCAAAATTTTTTTTATTTTTACGAAATTTTTCCCTTTTCATATAGTATTCGCATAATGCAATGTTATCCTTGTAATCTTAATGTATTGTAATGAAGATTCAGAATTGATTAACGCAAAGACATAAATCTTAATTTAGAATAAATAATGAATAAGAAGCATAGTTTAATTTTTGATATGATACCATTCTGTTTTTAATAATAACAATTTATATATAAACAAACATCTTATTTCCATAATCATATATTTTTACTTAAAAACATATATTCTCTTTCTAACAATATTTTTAATTTTTATCCTGATATTATTAATCATTAATCACATAACTTGCATTTGCAAAAGTATTTTAACAGTATTAATTAAAGAGCAAAATCTTAATAAATTCTATCTTACTAAAACTAATATTTTTATAATAATGTAGTAAAAAATCAATATATTTATATTACACACAGATATGAATTATGTAATACAGTAATAAAGTATAAATAATTTCCTATTATAATCTTTAGATACAAATAAATAAATTTAATAGCATGTTAATTGCCAGAAAGTTTATCATAATTTTATCATAATAAAAAAAAAACTTGTATGTTTCTTTTATTGGTTTGCACTCTATTCTCTAATATAAAATTTATTGGAAGCATTATTGATATATACGAATTCCTCCTGCTTAGCTACAACAGCTTTCTTATGTATAAGAAAACATCTCCCCACATGCTCACATGTACACATACACAAACTAAAAATGTTATAATAATATACATAACGCGATTCTGCATTGTAAGTCAAATAAAAATGGATAATTTGCAGTATTGATGTGTAAATGATAAACAAAAAGAAAATAATTTTTCATAATCTGTTACTTACAAAGTTATTCAAAATTTCAAAATCATCAGTCACTTAAAATTTTACAATTCACATGCATATCTTATCTATAATGAAAAATTACTTGTACATTAACTATAAAATATAGCTTTGACTTACACAATACATTCCGAAATTAGTTTCTAGAAGATTCTGTTCTTATATCCTCTAGAACTGTCTTTTTATGCATTAAATTATCCCGATTTTTTATATAAGTCGGTTCAGACATATATTTAATGTTCATAGCTGTACATAATTTTCTCATCTGAGTATAACCAATCCCTACTTCAACACATCCAGCTGCAGCAGCTGCATTAATATTTAATTTTTCTGGATGCATAGGTTCTGTCCAAACACTACTTTCATATTTACACATTTGACATTTAAAAAATAATTGTGTTAATAACCCGCGACGACGAAAATTTACTAGTTGCCAATACTTGAACTGGCATTCTATACCCCGTGCATGGTCATTGAATGTCTGATGGATCTCGTTCCACATGTAAGCGATGTCCACTATGTATCGGCCTTCAGGTATGTTCTTTGGTATATTATTAATTCTATCTGATAAGCTGTTGTTGTCTATAATTAAATCCTTCAAATCATCACAATATTCAAGATTTTCATTGTATGTGCTTTTTTCTTCTTCTTCATATATTTCATATACTTCTTCATATATTTCTTCTTTCTTTTCTTTATCTAAAAAGCATTGGTTTTCTATAACCAAATTATTCTCATTCTTACAATATTCGATATTTTTATTGTATATGCTTTCTTCTTTGTATGTCTTTATAAGTTCCTCATTATCAACTTCTTCTTCTTTAACTTGATTAAGACAATGCAGAATGTCAGTCTCAACTTCCATATTTATAACATAAGTTATAACTTATGTTACAGATTTAATAGAAAGCTGAATATTAGTTACTTTCTCAGCATTACCGACATTCTCAGCTTGTGCTTTATCTAGCGAAAGCTTTCGCATTGCCATCCGTCTGAAAAAAAAAAAAAAAAAATAAAAAAAATAAAAGAATAAAAATAAAAAAACATTTAAATATGAACAGATTTTTAGACATTGCTATAATAAAAACAAATATATACTGCATTTTATATTTTTTCTTAATTTTACATAGCTTTAAAAAAAATAAAATCCATTGCCTATTTCAATTTTTTATTTCTAAAAATTGAGAATTATGTGTATTAATTAATAATAATGTAATAAATAATTTTTAACAATTACTTTAAATTTATAGTATTATCTTTTAGCTTGAAAAAATTTATATATATATATAAATTTTTTATTTACTGTGGATTATAGGAGATACATCATTCATTATTTTATTATTGGATTGCAAAATAATTCTGTTTCAATTACACAGACCTTTTCATCCAGGCTTTTTTGCGAGATATTCGGCGCCTACTAAGGGGCAAATATTTAGTGGACTTTCGTCCCATTATTTCTTATTGTTTGTTAAATATTCACTGAAGAGAGTAATATATTTTTTCATAAGTAATTACGATATAGTAAATTTGCTCGCAAGATACGAAAAAACGTTTACGCACAATCATAAATATAGTAATAAGGTTAGATCGACAATCGACTACAAAGCTCGAGTGCTCGAGCTCAAGCAGCTCGAGGCCTCGAGGCCAGAGGTACCGACGAGATATCAAGTCTGTTCTTTGTAGCTGAACTGGCTGCACTAATCCACTAATTCGTGAGCCGCGCGCACGAACTTATTAGATTACATGTACATGTACGGTCTATGATTAATAATAAAATATAATAAATTAATAATAAAAACAATTATAACTTATCTCTCGCAAGTTTATTAAATCTTTTACATCTTTATTATAGAAGATGCGTTAGATACCATTAATTCATTAATATATTTATAACATATTGTTTTGTTATACGAGCAAAATAAGTTCCTTACAAACTGTTATCATAAAAAAAAAAACTTTTCTACAGTAATTTACAGTATATTTTGTTTCTATTGTTCCTAATCCAGAATGAAACAGTTGCTAAATAATGGCTAAAAATATCCAACTATCAAAAAATCAGTGCCATTATCATTAATGAATAATTCCAATTCGTATAAGTATTGGAATTATTCATTACTGATACTGACTCTGATTTTTTGACAGTTGGATGATTTTTTAGCTATATATTTAGCAACTGTTCAACCAAAGTTTGTAACAATACTGATTACTCATATAAATGCATATCTAAAAAAATTTCGAGTCGAGGCTCGAGGGCTCGAGATTTGATAGATAGAAATATCAAGAAACATTGAAAATATTAGAAACAGAATCTTTCTCTCTTTCCCCTCCTCTCTCTCTCTCTTTCTATGTTTTTATCAATATGTGAATGAATACAAAATTTTTTTGGCTTAGAAATCCTTTATTAACAGGCAAAACAATATCATCATTCATACAAATAATGCATCCGGGAAGTATCTTACGAGGGCATGTTGAGATTTTGCTTCTTCAAATATCTATTTCAGTCATGTGATAGATAAAGTACTTTCTCTTTCTCTCTCTTTTGTATACTTCATCCAAAAACAATTGTCCCACATAATAATGCGCACACATAAATATATATACTATCATGTATACATTCTCGAACACATTTATGCCTCAAATTACTATCAAATATATATAATTGCATATTATATTAATAATATTGTGCTAAATTCTAAGATAAAGTAGTTTTTACCCTATCTATATTATTACGCAATATTACACAATGATATTGATTATTATTAAAATGTTCAATATCTGATATATCAATATTATCTATATTCATATTAATATATATATATATATATATATATATATATATTGCATCAATAATATTGATTGTGTAAGAACTGCTTAATAGAAGGGATATAGAGTAAATTAAACCTCTCTACATACAAAAACATCTCAGATTTATATCGAAATTATTATAAACCAACAATAACGACATTAAATTACATGATTACTTCATAATAATAAAATACATACAAAAATCTGATACGTAATTATTGACACTGGTAGATGTAAAATTTGACATTTCACTGTCATTAAAAAAAAAACTACTTTCGGCAATTCGTGCATTCGTGCAAAGAACTAAAGTATCTTATCAAAAGAAAAAGAACATTTTATTCTTTATCATTTGTTTTTTGCCAACAGTAGATCCTACCAATGTATGAGGATTTTTTTTTCATATGTGTTATATCTCTTGGATATGAAAATTATATAGGCAGTTAACAAACAATTTCAAATAATGTTGTCTTATTAAATAACAAGTGAGTAAATCAAAACGTGAAATCCATCCCGCAAAAAATATGGAAAGAATAAAAGTCACAGAGAAGAAAAGACGGATTCGTCAAGATTTTAGAAGACTCATGTTACAAATATATTACGAAACATATCTATATTGAATATTAGAAAATCGCTGCACGACTCACTTTTTCCAATTTATTAGTAACTGTATATAAATTACGAAAATTTCACTGCACCACTACACTCTGATTTTATTACAGTTCATCCTTAACTATCGTATACCTATTTTTGCTTGGTGCCAATTTCTTGAATGCAGACTCTGGCGGTGTTGTGGGCGTTTTCACTTGTTTTCCAGTAATTTGTGGTATATCATTATTAGTGATGTCAGGACCATAATGAAATTCACGATGAAGTTTGCCAGAATACAAATCTTGGAGAAAAGCTTTAAGTTTTCCTTCTACAAAAATGTCATTAAAATCTTTGAACAGGTACATGTGTCTAAAACTATCTATTGCAATCAATGGCAGATCTGCTGTGCTTTTTCCTAAATGATGTAGCGGATGTGCAAATTTCAGGCCATCAGCGGTTAAGAAATTGACATTCTCTGAAAAAAACAAACAAAGGAGGTAATTTAAAAAGTTTTGTAAGTAATAATAACATAAATAAGAAAAGATAGAACATGATATAACGTACGTTTTTCGCTTATTAATGTTCTAGTTACAATATCTTTATACAACTTGACATTTTCTATATCATCGGGAGCATGAAATAGTATAAGGAATGGTAGCCCTTCTTCCGTTAGTTCTTCCGCATTTTCGAATGTTATTTCTCTTACAAGCGGCACGCATTTCTCTTGTGCCCATACATTTAATTCATCATAAACGTGCAAACTTCCTTTATAAGTTTCATCTTCATCATTGGATAGGGCTTTATCGGATCGGAAGACAATAATCGGCTCTCCTGGAGGATGCAATGCCTTACTTGCATTCCTAAACATATTATTTTAAAATTAATAGATATTTATTTAGCAACAATATCTATTATTTCACTCGCACAACTGAAAGTGTTTGAAAAAAATAGGATTTAATTGTTTAATTTGCATAGTATAAATTAAGCAAATTGAATAAAGTAATTCTTGAAATTAAAGTAGATTATTTAAAAAACATCATTTTTTTTTTTTTTTTTGTAAAATTGACTGCAGGGTGTCAAACATCTTAACATAATATAAAAAGAAATACATTGTACATAACATTGTACAAAATATAATAAATATTTTATAAAAGACAAAATATATATTAAAAAACTTCATAAATACTTTTAATACAGCAAAAGTCCATAACCTCATATATGTACCACTTTACTTACAGCAAATGAAAGTGCTGTCCAATTTCACAGCTTTGATTGGAGCATGTGCTTGTTAAATGGAAGTATATTATAATAATTATTATGATATATTATACATGATATTTTTATGCTACTAATATAAGAGGAATTTTTACATCCATATTAACTCCATTAAAAATATTTGCATCATAAATAATAATTTATATAATGCGACAGCTCTATATATATATATATATATATATAATAAATATATATCTTACCCAAAACCAACATGGAACTGACAATCATCCTTCAAATTAGTGGCAACTTTTCTGAATAATTCGTATTCTGGTGTATCTCTTCTGTCAAAATATCCAATAATCATACGCTTTTTATCATCAAGTTCATCAAGTTCTTTTAAATCAAAAAATTCTCTAATAGGATCTTCTAGCTGCTTTCTGACAAATTCTTGGAATGCTTCCGTTGATCGCTGACCCCTGTACTCTCTCTTGGTTGGTTGTCCGTTTCTTATTACTTTTAATGTTGGATATTTGCTTATGTGAAATCTAGATGCTACAGATGCTGAAACATAATACAGTCATACAATATTTCAACTACTTAAAAGAACAGATCTGACAATAAAGCGCGTAACATATTTAATATACAGATTAATATTTAGATCTTGCTTAACCATAATTACACAAATTGTCATATCTTTCCTCAAAACACTTTGAACATACTTTCTTGGTCACAATCCACTTTAGCCATTACTACTCTTCCTGGTTCTGGAAATTCTGTTCTAATCTTATCTGCAGCTTTATCAAAAATTGGAGCTAGTAAGTTGCTAAAGCGACACCATTGTGCATAGAAATTTATAAATACAAGTTCATTCTCGGCTGTAAAAAAAATTTATATAGTTTAAAAAAAAAATAGATGCAATGTTTGACTGTGTTTAGTAGCATTATTTGACATTTATTACACATTGTGTAGTATGTGTGTAATTCTTTACCTAATGTTGTATCAATATTCTTATGAGTGAGTGGAACTGCTCCTTCTCCTACTTCTTCTGCTATATTGTTTGGCAAATGTATCTAGAAGTATAGGAACATTAAATATGTATTATATATTTGTTTGCATTGTTATAAAATCAAATTAATATATCAAATGCATATTGATCTTAGAAAAGAATCCTTCATATATTAGATAGTAATACATATGATAAATTCCTTTCATATGACACATGACTTAAATCATTAAGCTGATCTTGGTGCTGCTGGATATAAACGATTAACTAATGAATAGTAAACATTATAGCTATAGACAATCGCATAAATGAGAATGATGAACATTGAGATATTGTGAGACAATATTTTATCAAATTAGTTTAGTATTTTATAACTAATTATACAATAGGCATGATATTTTTATCAACGCTAATCTCTTATATCTTGGTAATCAAATAAAAGATTACTATGATAATAATAAGAATTATAGTATAGGTTATGCGACATGAAAATGTTGAGAGAAAAATGTCGATAACGAGACGAGGCATTTAGACAAATAGTAATGGGAATTGAGAGACGAATAGGATCATGAGTTACGCGTGATACGTGTCACGAGAAAATACTGTAAAATTTTCACACATCACCATTCGCGATTGGTAAAAAACTCGAAATGACGTGGCAATTGTGTAACGCGTTACTCACCAGGAGACAAGCATAAAGTATAAGTACTTTGAAATGAAAAATATCACAGCGGGTCAGCATTCTGCGATCTCGCGGAAAACGATGGCTAAGCGACGAGCTTTTGAAACACCATCAGTAAGCGGCTGCCTATGTGTCAACTATGTGCTACGAGCTTAGCGCTTAGCGGCATATCGGAGAATCGAGTCGGAGTATTCTCGAAACAATCGATTATAACCGCCCCGCGCCGCTCACGTTTTCGAAACGCCAAACCTGATTTTACGCATATATACACGCGGAATTTATCACGGTATGCGTGCATGTGTGCGCGCGCGTTTCCGCTATCTTGTCCTTCGACTTAAATACTTGTCTTTCATCACTTAACACCATTTTAAAAATATATCTTTATCTAAATCGCTCTTTCACACCTGTACTCACAATTAATTACGATTTGATGAGCTCGCTTGCATGTTTGCTCGTACAAGAAATGTTTGTTTTAATCGGTTTTTTTATAATATATTAAATTCGATATTTCTGAAAATCGCACGTGTAGTAATGTATTATACAGTAAAATTTATTTATTTTATTTATCTGGGGAGCATAAAATAATTATAAAAACGCGCGAGAATCAGACGTAAATATAAAATTTAAATCATTCAATAATACGAATTGCATTATGCATGAAAAAAACCTATATTAAATCAAGATCAAACTATATTAAATCAAGATAGTGATGTGTATAAACATGTGTTATCAATATAAGTAAATCTTTTTAAATGGTTTTTACAAATAGATTTTATTTCTTTTAAAGTTTATAAGTGTTTACATTTATACATTTGAAGTTAATGCTACCAAATTATGGAAATGAGTTTCGCTTATTGAATTTTGCCGATTAAGCGCGAAATAAGATGGTCCTGAATATGATATCATTGAACCACCCAAACATTCCTCTCCAGAATATAAAACAGCATACTGAAATTCATGTAAATTGATCTATATACAATCTGTCATAAACTTACATGTATAATTCAAAACAGTAACAGCAGGCACGTAACAGTACATTATATTCTAATTTCTTCAAATCAAACATGTTAATAAATATAATTATATTTTCATGATAATTTGACAAAAAGGAAGGTAGAAAGAGAAGATAGAAAGATACAATCAATTTTCTAAGTCAAGTGCTTTTGTTTAAATTAAAATTCTCTTCTTGTGCTACTTTTTTACTATTCACTTTCGCACATAATCGCATAATTACGTTAGTGCACGTATTTTGTGCATGTATAATTAGAATAAAAGACTAGAGACAAAGAATTTAAATAAAATAGAGAAACTGTCTAATTTGATTGATCCTATAGTATTGAAGAAATCAACTATACATTTTGTCATTATATGCTATAAATTACCTGTCCTTTTGTAATCGCTCGTAAAGGTACGCTAAGACGTATAAACAGACGATTGTCGGATATTTTGTACACATTGCAAGTGATTAACGGATTCCTATGCTGGAAGCGAAAGTCACAATTCAAAACACCGCTGTATCTTAATTCGCGTGGCTCCTCACTGATCCAATGAACGTCCTGTGTTATCAGAAAGTCGGTGTACAATGCTGGATGGATTGTACTGTCCACCTGTATTGTAAAGATTATACATACGATTAAGAAGTTTTAATTTATTTTTAAAAAAATTATGATTTTTTAAATTTATTATATTACATACTGCTATAATGGTATTTGTCTTCTGATCCTTATTAAACACATAATAAGCCTTACTACTACCACCGATTCTACATCTTTGTCCTATTGTCAATTTATGAATACCACTGTGTTTGCCTATCGACAGTCCACTGTCTAGATCTACATGTTCACCAGGTTTATCATCTATATACTATAGCCATTACAAAATTATTATTAATAAATCTTACTAGAATTGTGATGTACAATATATACACTGCTCGATGACAAACGTATCCTCTTTTACCTCTGAAATAAAATCTTGAAACTCACGTTTGCCCACAAAGCAGATACCCATACTCTCCTTTTTCTGTGCTATCTTGTGCAATCCTGCTTCTTTAGCTATCGTCTTTACATGATTTTTCAGATAATTTCCAAGAGGAAACATGCAACGTCTTAAGGTTTGTTGCGGTATTTGATTTAAAAAAAATGTTTGGTCTTTATTACTGTCGTGTGCTTGTAATAAGTATACATCTATAGAAATATTACAATTGCATTAAGAAATATTTGATTATTAAAAAAAAATTTTTTCTAATATAGAGGATACTTGCTAGTATCTTCTTTATAGTTTTCCAAATAAGATCCAAAGCTTGTATTAGCGTAATGACCTGTCGCAATCGCATCTGCTTGAAATCTATTAAATGCAACATCAAAAAATTTATTAAACTTTATGTTCTTGTTGCACAAAATATCTGGATTCGGAGTATATCCGGTCTGATACTTTTCTATAAGATCGCTGAAAAAATAAGAGGCAATTAAAGATTGTTATCTATATTAGCCATTGGGGAAAAAAAAAATGAGTACCTAAAAACTTCGTTCCAATATTCCTTCACAAAATCAATTTGTATTAAAGGAATCTTTAGTTTATCGCAAATCCATCGAGCATCCTCGTAATCTTTCTCAACTGCACACTTTCCTGTTTCATCTCTAATGTCCCAATTCTTCATAAATATTCCAGTGACATTAAATCCTTGAAGAGATATACTTTTTTAACGAGTATATAAAAGGAATGAAAAAAATTTTATATATATAAATATTTTAATTTTTTTACCTTTATTTTTAAGTAAAAGAGCCGTCACGGCACTATCAACGCCACCCGATATGCCCACGACAACGTTTTTGATCATTTTTATGGAATAATTCGTTGCAATTCGTATTGCATATTATTATGCAACTTTTATTATATTGATTTTCAACTTTTTACGAATATTTGCATCCTTTTGTTAGATTAATTATTTTATTCTCTCATTCCAAATAAAGCTTTTCCAAGCTTTATTTCCATATGCAAGGAGTAAGGCAATTCGAAAATTTGTATAGAAATACGCTGACATTTATTAGCATTCCCGACTAAATAAATGACTTGTTAAAT
The DNA here is from genome assembly GCF_030449975.1 of Polyergus mexicanus. Lineage (NCBI taxonomy): Eukaryota > Metazoa > Arthropoda > Insecta > Hymenoptera > Formicidae > Polyergus > Polyergus mexicanus. The sequence goes on from NW_027223324.1 coordinate 4,514,955, forward strand.
TTGTCCAGAAATGAGAAGGCTTCGGTTACTTGCAAACGGGCCATGTCATGCGGACGGTTCACAGATGGACTCGTGCATACGTCATACGGCAAAGTATCATATATATATATATATGATATATATAAAAGAAAAAAAAATAGAAACGTTAAATACTTTATTCCATATCTCCTAATTTTCGTCTCGAGAACATTGCAATATATCTTGATGAGATCGAACGATAATATGTCACCATTCTTCTCTCTCTCTCTCTTTCTTTCTCTCGCGCGCGCGTGACACAGCAAGCCGCCCGTGCATCATCGTAAAATCGAGACTCGCGCGCGCGCGACGTCCGCTGGCCAATCCACGCGTGGCTCTCTCCGGTCGGTGACCAGTCAAGCTCATTGACAGATAAGCGTGGAACAGTTGCGGCGCGTAGTGCACTCGCTATGGCGAATTTCGGCGTGTGCGACAGGACTCGGCGACGTCTCGCGTGCCGCGGCGCGCGTCCGAAATCGCCGAGTCGGCGACGCTTAGCCAGACGAACGGCGCGATCCTGTCGCATCGGTGAGCCATTTTGCGCAGTACCCGTGACCCAGATTACGATGGGGGGTTCGCTCGTCTCTTGGAACAGCTGTTGGCTCCGAGACGTCGGCCGGACGCGCGAGGGAGAATGCACGTAGTATATATATATATATATATATATATATATACTCGACGAGCTGCGCGCGCCTCTTGGCGGCTTGACGCAACAATGGCGGCTTCAGGGCCGTACGTATCCGCCGTATGTTTTAGGCGCCCGTTGTCGCGGAAACGAATTAATTCGATAATAATCAGCAATAGGTTCAGAGTAAGAGACGCGCGATGAAAGACAAGTCGAATGCTAAAGTGTGACTCGCTCAAGAGTAACTTTATGTATTTTGACATACCACTTTGCAATGCAAATTTTTATTCATCCGATTAAAGATATTGTCCATGACGATGACGTGCATTTAAAAAGAACGAATAGTCGCACGATATTCACGGATACGAATCGACTATGGTATATATATAGGAATATCTAACCGCGATCTAATCAAGCAATATTATTCCGTCTCTTTACCATCTTCAAAGGACTCTGCCGACGAACGAGTTAATAAAAAACGCGCGTGCTTTGGATATCGGGCGGACTCGCGTGGTCCTCATTACACAAGCGCGCGCGCGCGCGTTTTTAATTCGTGTCTTTAGACACGGACGGTTTACTCGGATCGACGCCCGATGCCGCTTCTGGCGACGAGAGCGGGAGCCTTCTCTCCCGGGCCTCCTCTTCGCGTAGTAGTATAGTCATACATGCACGTACACATACGGAACGTACAAGGCGCAAGGTGCGTCGCTCGTCGCGCCACAAGCGCGCAAGCTACAACGGATGACGCCGTCGTATGATGGGAGGCGCTAAGAGCCGGCAGCAGCGCCCAAGTGGTTGGTAACAGAGACGCCGCGCCGCTCGCGCCAATACGCTCCTGCGCAGCATCTACCCCCACTCCGTCGTCATCGCTCGCCGCCGTCCGCCGTCCGTCGTCCGTCGTAGTCGCCGTCGTCGTCGTCCCGTGTCCCGTCCCGCTACGCGACCAGCGATTCCTTGTTTGCCATCACGCGAAATCCAATAGTTTGCCTTGTACCGCGGTGAGGGAGTGCGGATGCGCGGTTCGGCGATTTCGCGTATACGCGTCGACTTGCGAGCGGTGAAAAAAAGTGCGGTGAGGAAATTGAACGAGAGAGGAGAGAGAGTGTGAGAGAAGAGAGCCACCCGGTGCGATGCGTGCCCCGTGCCCGCGCGAAAGATGCCCATTATCCCGCGTTTGTTTACCCACACGACGAGATTCCGCCGATTCTGCTGAGGAGTGATCTCCCGCGCGCGCATATCCGCGGTAGCGGGAGCACACAGTGAATTCCGTATCTACCTACCTACCTACCTACCTACCTACCTACCTACCTACCTACCTATCTACCTACCTACCTATCTACCTATCTACGGACGACCGGACCGACCAGGCCGTTAAGGCTTCGTTGATTTTTTGGTTGGTGAAAAAACGAGGAATCGAGGGAAAGAGAAAAAGACGAAGAGGCGCGGAACGCGGTACAAAAATTGCGCGAAGGGGCGAAGGAGGAGGAGGAGGAGGAGGATCCGAGTGTTGTATGTGGAGAAAGAGAACGAGAAAGTAAGAGAGAGACAGAGAGAGAGAGAGAGAGAACGCGCGAGACAGTACGTGAAACAGAGGGAGCGCGAACGGAAGAGGAACAGAGAGAGGTGGAGACGGTGTATGTGTACGTGTACGTGCGCGTGAGAGACGGAGAGAGGCGACGAGAAAAATAGAGAAGGAGAGCTTTTGTGGTGTAAGGGTCGATTATACGCCGTCGACAGAGGCTCGACTGCGAGGGAAGGAACTACTGGTGATACGGTTAACCGCGAGGAGGAGAGCCCGCGACAGAGGAGGCTCCTTTTAACGGTGGCGGACCGAGTGACCGCACGCGGCGCGAACGTTACATTACTTGTCGCGAAGCCCGCTCACGCGCGGGGAATGCGTTATGTATTTACGTAGAATATTGCGTAACGTACAGGGGGCCGGCTAGTGTGTTTGGGAAAAACGCGTGCGCGCGCGCGCGCGCCACCGATCAAATATCCCTCGTTTTCGTTTATACTCGTCTTTATCAAATTTTCCGCGATTCCGGGGGACGGTGCCCCCTGAGGGACGGTGACGGCGGAGGAGGAGAAGCGCGGGTTGGTTGACTCTATATACCGGCGCAAGTTTCGCGCGTGCATACGCAGCAGGAATCTCCAAGCAACCCGGCCGCCGCCGCCGACGCTGCGATCGAAAGTTTCGGGGGAGCTGGATAGAGAGGAGAGCTCGGCTCTTGGCTCGGCGACGCCAGTGCACTGTACTCGCGGCAAGGGACGTATCTCGACGCCACACCATCTCCGCTACCTCGTCGTGCCCGTCGTCGCGATTCTGCGACGAAACAACGTAGGAGATAGGGACGCAGGACGTTTTCTCAGATGGAAATTGGTACGGATGGAGAAAGAAGTGAGAAAGAGGGAGAGACACGAGAGATACTTCGCACGCGGCCACAATGTCCGGAACGGATTTCTTCGACGCCAATTTTTTTTCTACGTATGCGCGCAAGGTCGCGTCGAGAACTCTTGCAGCTGGGGGTCGATCGTGTCTCTCTCGTAGAGCTCTAACGCGAGTTTATAATTTATTTTTATAACGCGCCTCTCTCTCTCTCTCTCTCTCTCTCTCTCTCTCTCTCTCTCTCTCGAGTGGCTCGCGCGTCTCGTTTGTTCGCCGCTTTCAACGCGATTAATTTTCGCTTTCGTTTTCGAACGCGCGAGATGTATCGCTGTTTAACGATCTCTCTTTGCCACGATGACAATATACCTTTCGACATTTTATATGAATCATATTTATTTTGAATTGTCAATGAACCTGAGAGGCGTAAAATAGTTATCTAGATACCTTGAATACCAGCATTGATTTGGGCCAAATTATTGTGCATTGATAAAAAAAATTTATTGTATATATATATATATATATATATATATATATATATATATATATTAAATAATAATTTATAATTTCTAAAATACGCTAATATAAAATAAGCCACGTGTATACATATATACATATATTATATATATTTATATTCAATGTTTCATAATCATGACTGAGACACTTGAAAAAAATGATTCAATCATATGGTGCCATCTAAATTCCCTTTGTTTATACTTATATATGTTTTTAAATGAATAAATTTGTGCATAATTGAGAAATATTCTATATAAATGTTATGGGATAAAAATTAAGGAGATAAAGCAGAAGAAAAAAAATTGTTAAAACTATGTCAGGTTAAGTTAGGTTATGTAGAAAGTCTCTGTATAATCTCGGCATTCTTTACAGATTAACAATTAGATGATTAAACAATGAAATCACCGATAAAAAAAAATAACAAGAGTTTTTTTGCTCATGAGAAACATTAAGATCTTTGAGACCTTCTACTTAATTTAATTTGATATAATCTTCACATGTTACTTTCTTTTATTTATATCTCTCATAAGATTTCTACAGAATATTATCTAAAAAAAAAAAAAATCTTCCACACATTTTACTTGCAAATTTGCTTGGAAATATATAAATAGACAAAGAGTAAAGGGACGACTGTTTCTCAGATGATGCCATACGATTTCAAATGTCTCGATGTAAATTTTGAAATATATTGGATATATAAAAAATATATAAAACACATGTGACATGTATATTTTTCAAGTGTGTATTTTGAAAATTATAAGCAATATGTGTGATAAAAGCAAACAATTTTTATCTGTGAACAATAATCTGTTCAAAATTTTACTACTGTTAGTATTCAAAGATATTTAGATATTGTGGTTGTTATTTTATTCCATTCAGATTTATTCAAGTTTATAAATAAATAATAACTTGTAGGAAACAGAAAAAACAGTTTAAATTTTTATTAATATATGTTTAATACATTTTATACATAAAATAAAAGAATAATATGTATGTCACAAAATTATTAGCTTCGAGCATCTGAAAATCTTATTAAAATTGATAAATATAACTCAAATATGAAAATATAAGCATGTATCATGTATCAAAATAAAATATACAGATGAATAATATTGATATATGATACTGTTTTTGCAATAAGAATTATGTTTAATCCTTTTTGTGAGACAAACGCACAATATGTCTTTAGTGTTTCGTACATATTGTTTCACATATAATTTTGCAATTTTCCATTTATATATTTATAAATAACTTTTAAACGGAAAATTTGCTATTATCGCATATATTAACCAAACTCTAAAATAAATTGTCTAAACATTTTTCATTAAAAATGTATACCTTAATATTTAATAATAATGTGCATATTAGATGCAGTGAAAACAGAGAATAGATTTATTAGAATTATCTTTATTTTTAGCACTTCCAATGTGATTTGCAATGAAACGTATTCGTGGACTAGACGACGTAGCATCACCACCAGCAAGGCACTCAACGGTGAGTGCAGGAAGCGGCTTAGGTGGTGGAGGAGGAGGTAGCTTAGAATATCATACAAGCAGTGGGATAGGTGTTGTTGTACCTGGTCAAGCAGTTCGATCTGTTGCTTCGAAAGAAATGCCAGGGAGTATACAATTTGGTACTGCCCAAGCTCAACAGCAATATACCGGTGCAATTGTTGTGCCAACGGCAGCACCATCTCCCATCAAAGTAAGTGATTATGTGTGTGTATAACAATAATAGATAGAGTATTGCAATAAATATTACACAAATGTCATATTTATAGCAGGCGAGTGGTTCTACGGGAGGACTTAGTTCTACATGTAGCAGTAGCAACATAAATAATAGTGGTTTGAATAGCGGATTAGGTAGCGGCAATAGTCATACCATGGCTTCCCAACAACCTGCATCAGGATCACAAAATCAAGTACATACGCAACAGCAATCGACAATAAGGCACAAGGTTTGTGTTTTCCAAGTTTTCCTTAAAATGAATAGAAAAAAAAATTAATCTTTATTAAACATTAGGCTGATATGAGAAAGTTTTAAAGAAAATATAACTAATTATATATACAGGTGCATACTGGTAATGTAACGCCACTGGCATCCACTCCACCTGGCTCCAACCAAGGAGGAACAGGAGGGGGATCCCAGTTCCAGAGATTAAAAGTGGAAGATGCGCTATCTTACCTAGATCAAGTCAAATATAAATTTAGTGATCAGCCACAGGTGAATAATAAAAATATAATTTTGCATACTTAATGCATTAGCAGTTAGTAAAAAAGAAAATGCTAGTAAACTAATATGCTTTTTTTCATTATCAAGCTTTTACATATTAATTCTCATTGGATTTAATTTTTCTACAACTGCTAGTTTTTTAATATACTTTTAAATAGACATGCTAGTTGCTAAAAGAAGTATTATATGAATCGTGCTTAAATAAAGAAAAAATGATCGATGTGTGTTATTTTAACATGAATATTTTTATTTATAGGTATACAATGATTTCTTGGATATCATGAAGGAATTTAAATCTCAAAGTATAGATACTCCGGGCGTTATAACCCGAGTGAGTCATCTATTCAAAGGACATCCCGAGCTTATTGTTGGTTTCAATACATTTCTCCCACCAGGCTATAAAATAGAGGTACAAGCAAACGAACAAGGATATGCCTTTCAAGTGTCTGTCAGTATGCCCAGTCCAACAGCAACGCACACAGCTACGTTATCCCAGCATCATTGTACGGTCAATGTTGGTTCACCTCCTGTGGCTAGCCCACCTACACAACCTGCAAAAGCACCCCCAGTTTTACAAATAATGCAAGGGTAGGTATTTTGCCAAATCTATGTAACTTTTTTTCTATGTAATAATACAAATGTAACCAGAATAATTTTTGAAAATTGATATAAAAAGAAGATATACATGTGTCTGCGATTCCGATTGTTCTTAGGTCGGGCAACATACATCATACTTTAGCAAACAGTATTACAACTAACAGTTTAACTGTTCACGCGCCTTCACCACCGCCGGTACCAGTGTATAATAATAATTCTCATGTTAGTACTGCACAAGCGCAAGCTGTCAGTCAAGCTTTAAGTCAAGCAGATGGTGTATCAACTGGTGGACAAACACAGCAAAGTCAGCCAGTAGAATTCAACCATGCGATAAATTATGTTAATAAAATCAAAGTAAGGGATTATAATAGTGATTACAGAAAAGAATAATAAAGAATAATGAAATATATGTGTAATATTAAATTATTTTTAGAATCGTTTCCAAGGTCAACCAGATAAATACAAACGTTTCTTGGAGATATTACATACGTATCAAAAAGAACAGAGAAACTTAAAGGAATCTGGACATATGGGAGGTACGAGTTCTGGCGCTACAAGTGGAGCAAAACATTTAACAGAAGCGGAAGTTTATAGTCAAGTGGCTAAATTATTTGAAAATCAAGAAGATTTACTTGCTGAGTTTGGACAATTTTTGCCAGATGCTACTAATCAGCAAAGTTCGTTGGTGAGTCATCTATTTACAATAGGACAAACCAATAATTTTAAAATTTTGAATTTTCTGGATTTCGAGAAAATCCGTTTAAAGAGTAACATCTATTACAAGTAAACTTTCAAATGAGTAATAATTCTAAGACAGAAATATTATTTAATTACCTCAAAACATATATATATATATATATATATATATATTTAACATATAAGAGCAAATGAAAGATAGTATTCATAAAATATGTGTAATCTTCATTATTTTACATTCATTCGTTTCAAACATATATCTTTTCCCCGTTTGAATGTTTACAAACAATTATATCTAAAAGAAAAAAAACAGCATAGTCTTTGCAAAACAGTAGTCTGATTGGTATTAGTCTGCTATGTTTCAGACTAACAAAACAACATCGATTAACGATCATACGGCGATTGTTAAAAAACCAATTGGACTCAAAACACCTTACAACAATTCTGGAACTATTTCGAGAGATCTTCGAGAATCCAGCAGTACGGCCGGATTGGAACGCGATAGTCGAGATCATAGAGAACGGGAACGAGAACGAGAACGAGATAGATCGAACGTACGAGACATCAATAGCGGTCAGAAACCTGGGCATAGTACTGGACAGTTGAAAAGGAGTCCATCATTTTCAACTTCGGCAACAGCTGGAAATTCTCATCACGTACAACATGGACCGCCGCCTTTGAAGAAACCTAAAATTGCTTCGATGCGTGACGTTACTATAGCGGAAGCTGGCAAATATGGCACTTTGAATGACTATGCGTTCTTTGACAAGGTGAGCAGCATCTTAAATATTTATATTTTTTAAGTTTTGATTCTATGATGCCTTCTTTAAAAGCGAGCAAATTTTTTTAAGTAAATTTATAATAAATTATTGATAATATTTCTTTCAGGTTCGAAAGTCACTCAGATCACAAGACGTTTATGAGAACTTTCTTCGATGCCTTGTACTTTTTAATCAGGAAATAGTATCAAAATCGGAACTTGTTTTGTTGGTGACACCGTTCCTTGGCCGTTACCCAGAACTCTTACGTTGGTTCAAAGATTTCCTTGGTTATTTACCAGCTGATTCGTCCGCCACTACGATAACAAACTCGGGTAATGCAATGGGCGTGGAGACTTTCCCAAACAGTGTTGTACGGAGCCATCAAGAACGACCGCAAAATGACTTGGCGATAGAAATCGATTATGCAGCGTGCAAGCGATTAGGAGCGTCGTATTGCGCACTGCCAAAGTCATATATTCAACCAAAATGTGGTGGCAGAACGCAATTATGTAAAGAAGTTCTCAACGATACATGGGTTTCGTTTCCAACTTGGTCAGAGGACAGTACATTTGTAACATCAAGGTAAGTGATAAGTTTTATCTATCTGAGAAATTGAATATTTTTCTAATAATAGTTATATAGATATTATAATTTACGAAATTTATATATATTTATTTGTCCAGGAAAACTCAATACGAGGAATCCATATATCGGTGTGAGGATGAACGTTTTGAATTGGACGTCGTTATAGAAACCAATGCATCGACAATTAGGATACTTGAAGGCGTTCATAAAAAAATGAATAGAATGAGTCAAGAAGAAGCGCAGAAATATAAACTTGACGACTGTCTCGGTGGTTCTTCCCCGACGATTCATCAACGAGCGATAAAGAGGATATATGGCGACAAATCTCACGATATCATAGAAGGTCTCAAAAAGAATCCTCAAATAGCCGTGCCTATTGTACTCCGCCGATTGAAGGCTAAGGAGGAAGAATGGCGGGAGGCGCAAAAGGGTTTTAATAAAATCTGGAGAGAACAGAACGAAAAATATTACTTAAAATCCTTGGATCACCAGGGAATTAACTTCAAACAAAACGATGTAAAAGCATTGAGGTCTAAAAGTTTGTTCAATGAAATCGAAACCATATATGACGAGGTTGGTATATATTCATCTTAGTTTTATCTATAATTCTATAATTCTCTCTTTAATTTTGTCATTATTTAATGTGTTAATATCTTATACAGAGACACGAACAGGGTGATGACAGTAATGGTGATGGTCAGGGAAATAGTGGTCCACACCTCATTCTACCATACAAAGATAAATCTGTATTAGACGATGCGGCTAATCTTTTAATTCATCATGTTAAACGGCAAACTGGTATCCATAAGGAAGACAAGCAGCGGATAAAACTTTTATTGAAGCATTTCATACCTGATCTCTTTTTCCATACACGACAAGAACTTAGTGACGACGAAAGGGATGAAGATGGTAAGTTTCTTTACAATATCTATTTCCCATAAATAAGACTTTTTTTTTTTTTTTTTTTTTTTTTTTTTTTTTTTAACCGGAATTAATATCGAGTATATACATGCTCTGCTTTCATTTTATTTACAGATGAAAAGGATATAAATGTGGCAACGTGTAACAATTCCCAGTCCTCGACGACTACTTCGTCGTTAAGTGGCCTGCAAGCTAATAGGAATAAGGCTCCCGTATCGCCAAATACGTCTTCCACCTCCGCCAAACATGAAGCCGATATCAAAGTACCTATGCACGCTCTCTCGAATGATCCCGAAGAGGCATATACACTTTACATGGCCAGTAATAATTGGTACCTCTTTTTGAGGTTACATCACATACTCTGCGAGAGATTGACGAAAATGTACGACAGAGCTGTCGCTCTCGCCGAGGAGGAGTCAAAGTATAAGCAACAACGCAAGGAAAGTACAGCGATCGCTTTAAGATTAAAACCAAAAAGTACGTTTATACTATATATATATGATCGATATTGCTTTTTTGTTTTTACAATGAATCGTCGTATTAATCGCTTTCATCATCATTATACTTAGGTGAAATTGAAATTGAGGATTATTATCCCGCCTTTCTGGACATGGTAAAAAATGTTCTCGACGGAAATCTGGAAAGCACAGCGTACGAAGACACGTTACGAGAAATGTTTGGTATACATGCCTACATTGCCTTTACTCTTGATAAGATCGTAACTTACGCTGTGAGGCAAGTAAGTGAATTTCGTTATATTTTCTTTTCTATGATATTGTGAGAGAAAGAATGTTCAAAACTACATATATTTTCTGATAGTTGCAGCATTTAGTCACAGACACCATATGCCAGCAATGCATGGAATTATTCCAAAGAGAGCAACGTCAACCTAAAGAAAGCAGCGGAGCCGGCGGGTTGTGCGCCACGGCATATATGAGACTAAGTGCTGAATTATCGTATCAACGTAAAGCGGAAAAAACAATGGTCGATGAAAATTGTTTCAAGATATATATAGTAAGTATCTTTAAAATATTCGATTTAGTGTATACGACCATTTTTCAGACCAATTATTACTGGCCATGTAGTGATTTCGATGTAGTAATTATTGTTATTGAGATATATATAATTAGACTCTAATCTCATCTTGCGTTTTGCTTTTTATTACAGTACAAGAAAGACTGTAAAATGACAGTGGAATTGTTAGATACAGAGGGCGACGAAACGGTGGATAGTGGCTGTAGAGAGAGAGAAAGGGAAGGCGTCACAGTCTCTGAAAAATGGTCGACGTACGTTGAGAGATTTTCTGCACCAGCTGGTCAGGCTAGCCCAAAAGACACTCCTGCCTTAACAGAGAATGAGCCGCCGACCAATCATCCTGTGAGTAGCGACCAGGCAGCAAGGGGGGGGAGGGGCAGAAAACGCAAGAACACTGACATTAGCAAGAAGGTATAGGATCCAAATACCTTTTCATAATCATTATCAACGTTCATTCGCGTAATAATTGACATCTGTGATTAGAGTTGTTGTACGTTTCGTCGTTTTTATTTGGCGTACAAGAGTATACCCAAAGAATAAAGGTACGATGGAAAATTTTTTTCTATTAAAAGTAAAATTTATTTGTGAAAAAGTTTATTAGACACTTTTTTCACGGAAAGCGATCTTCGTGTAAATTTTCGTCGGAATAGGGACACGCGAATTGTGAAAAATATATGGATATATATACGTTGCTAAATTATATTTACGCGAATAGTTAGGACAATCATTAATTTCGTCTAATCGTCATATCGATTATAAAATTTCTGTATATTTATCTAATGTTTTATTCAATTAAATACTCTTTTCATACGCGTAGTAGAACAAAGTTTATACGCTTATTATATTTTATAATGATTGGGAATTTATAAGCGACTTATAAAATTCTTCTTCGGCCGTAATCATTTATGTGGTGATGCAAATTACATGAAATTTTCTGACTCGTTACAGAGCATCTTTCAATTTTTTTTAAATACAAATCTTTGTCATTCGAATGGTTGCTCTATATTATTTGCAATATTCTAAATATGAAAATATCTTATTATATGAAAATAGCTTTTTATTTTATATATGATTTATTTTCATTTTTTTGACAATTCTTAATCTTTAAAAAAACAAATTAATTTTAATTTGTAATTGAAATTACACTGTATTTATTATTTCATTTTTGTATTATTTTTATGATATTTAAATATATTGTATATTTTTCCAAAAAAGAAGGAAGAGGGAATATTTTTTTCATGTAAATCGCAGCAACTCTATATATCAGGATGAATGAAGAAAATTTCATGTATATAAAACCATATTATACATACCTCATTTGTTTAGCTCACCATTATGCATTCATTTAATAATGGATGTTATCAGAAACCAGTCGTTATGAGATAATAGAGTGATGACCAATTGTAAAAAATATTGATAAAAAATTGTATAAAAAACACAAAGGGAGAACTGGCATACGTTTTACAAAGTCATCTTAGCAGTGCCATAATAAATGTAAAATAACAATTAAATGAACAATTTAGATGCCCTTCTTTAGATTGAACGTACATCGTCATCTAACTAGTTACATATTTCATGAAAAACAAATTTTATTGTACATATTTAGTATATTTGTAATATGTAATGATATAATATTTCATCTTTCTCTCTTTCTCTCTCTCTCTCTCTCTCTCTCTCTCTCTCTCTCTCTCTCTCCATATATAAATATATGTATAAAGAATATTTTTTACAGTTTGCGAATAAAAAATTAGAACTAACTACACACAATAGATAGACATAGTAAAACAGAAACATCTTGTAATAAAATGTGTTATATATGTTTTTACTTAAAGTAAAAGTGAAAATTTAAGTGAAAAAATTAATCTCTATTTATTTGTTAAAAGCCAATTCTTTTTTTTTTTTTTTTCTAATTTATATTTTATCCTTCGTGTGACTTAACAAAACTACAAAATTTACTTGAAATGCATATATTTCCTGATTACTACAATGAGTAATTCTTACAAAAGTAGTTTTGGATAAAATGGTAAGGACACGCATTACAGTTATGTGTATTTTTGATGAAGAGATAGTTTTTGAATTATAAAAATAAGAGAACTATTTAATGATTTTTATCATGATTTTATATTGACATATTCAACTTCGTAAAGTAAGACAAAGTGGTAATACAAAACGATTCAAAAGCTAAATCGAGAACTAGTTTATTCAAATAAAAGTATAATATAATTTTGTTAATTTTCTAATCTAACAGAAAAATATTTCATCTGTGTATAATTTTTTTTTATCATAATTCATTCGGAATGTAATTTTGGATATATGTATTAAATTGATAAACATTAATATTTTTAATAGTAAAAAAATTTTATATATATCTAAAATAGCTGATACAAAAAAAACGTATCTCTTGAAAATATTTCTTATCTATTTGTTTTTATTTTTTAAATCAGAATTATCTATTCTTATGCATATCTACATTTACAATGTCTATATATACAAGAAACTTATTTTTCCTGAAACATGTAACTATTTAGATTAATATGTGTTTGTCATCTGAAAGAGAAGGCATCTGTATTTAGTAAGTGGTTAAAAAGATAAAAATAATCTTTCGTACGAATTCTAGTTTCTATTATAACACTTGGATTAGTCACAATTCTTGAAAAGAAATTCCTTTCATTTTCTCTCTTCATCATCTGATATTATATTAGATAAGGAAATATAGATACATACACACACGTATATATGTGTATATATATATATAATATTAGATTCTCTATATAAATTAATAGATTTAAAAAAATGTAAATATATCTAACAAATTTGTACATACATTTTGATACACACACAATTTAAGATTGGTCGATAGTGAATCGTGAAATTTCATAATTAACTCTTACTATCGTATTCAGAAATGCAGTACATAGTGAAGCCTTTGGAAAGGAAACATGAATATATACATAAATATATCATTCATTGACTTACCTGAACACATTACTTCCACGCCATTATTAGACATTATAATAATACTAATTACACTTTGTATCGTTTTTTTTTTACTTGGACTATCTAAAAAAACAAATGTGAAAGTTTTAATCGATCTCTTCTTTTTTTTATCAAATTCTGGAAGATAGACGGGCGATTAGACATTTATAGCGTAGAAACGTGAGAGCGATGCGCATAAAATTTTCTTGTGTAAAATTACTCTTGTACAAAAATTAGGGTAATTGTCAGAAAAACATCGAACATCACATTGTATACCTTTTTTAGGCTCTTTAAACTGATCTTCAAATAGTTTAAAATTGTTTTCTATATAGAAGGAAATCTCACATGACACATTGAAAGGATCTATGCGCGTTTGCTCCGTACGAGGGCACACAGCGCGTCATGCTACACATTTTAAGGTTCCAAAGTATGTTACAGGATCAGCTGTAGTACGATGCACTATGCCCTTGTATGAAACAAGCGCTCGCATTGGTTTTACCTAACGAGTCTACGAGAGGTACGACAAGAGTGTACTGTGGCGTGGAGCTGAGTGTGTTTTTTTAGCTTAACTGTTGCGTCCTTCATTAGACACACATGTATATATACATAATATACTTTACTATGTACATAAATGATATATAGATAGTAAAGCAGAGATACTATACGCATTGTACCATTATATGATGTATATAGAAAGTCAGTTGTAATTTTGCATCAATTCTGTAAGAATGTTTGATAAACGCGACAGTATAAAATATTAATATCCCGCAGTATTTTTGTCATTTTACCAAAGGTTTCACATTCTTAGGTTCTTTTTTTTTTATTTTAATTCTTGCGCTGGATTCGCAGAATAATTTATCGCTCGCGTTTCTTAATACCGGTTTCTAGACTAACAAAGGCAATTTTTTAGATTGATCTTTCTTCTTTTCTAATACCACACACAACCGCTTTTATTTCGTATTATATCTTTCCTCAGAAGGATTTGTACAATATGATTATATTAGACAGCATATAACATATCTTTGACTTGTTCTTTGCTAATAATGATCTCATACTCTTTGCACAAATTATAAGCATATATTTTTTAATTAGATTATATATATTAAAATATTTTAATAACAAACAGTTTATTTATATAATATATTCTTTTTATAAATTCAACAACATAGTACAGAGATTTTAATATTTACTGTACATAATTATATGAGTCAAAAATATAAAAGTTTACTTTAGCACTTGTAATATATTTTCTAATTAAGATCATTATATACATTCATCACATATGGATAGATTTCAATAGGATTATGTTACATCTTTTTTTTAGTATGTATTAAAAGCTCTCTCCCCCTTTCTCTCTTATTTGCAATCTCTTTGAATATTTTGTAAAGTCTCTTCACATATATTGTTGATTATATAAGATTTATCATCCTGGATTACGAACCAATAATATTTACTTATAAATTTTCGTATAAAAACAAGATAAAAAAAAGAGTTTCAATCTAAAATTCTGTTATGATCCAGACTCAATATTTTCATTTTCACAATATACAATTATAGATATAAAATTATCTAGCAAGAAGACAAGATGATAAAAAATTGTATGCATTACATATTTATTTTTTTAAATAACTATAGATATTTAAATTTATACCGAACGCTATTTATATATATATATATATATATATTTCTATCGATGATTATCGAGAAGCTTCTTATGCATGCACGATATTCGTATAATAGAATTCATCTCCGTTAACAATTAATGCTCCATTTCAATCATACAAGCTTTTACGAATATTTTCGCGAATGTTTCATTTCTTCGCACTCTACTTGCATTCTATTTTCGTAGCACTCGTCGAAAATGCGCGCAAACACATCGTCGCTTACATTACTCCCGATGTGCTTTTGAATTTCAAGATATCGCCGGTAACGACTAGAAAAACTCAAAATCGTCCTTTAAACAAAATACATAGTGCAATCGCTCGAGACGAACAACATCGTGCATATACTTACGTGCTAAGAAAAAAAAAAAAAAGCGGAGACACGTGAGGATGTTAAAGAGATCTTGACACATGCGGTCTCACGTCAAGCTTACACCTTTCTTTCTCCGTAAACACACATCTCGCAAGCTCGCTTTCCGTTCTCCCTCATCTTTCCTTTATTCTTTTTTTCGGACAGAGCGTTCATGTCGATCGTTAACCCGCTCGTTCTGTCGTTATCTATTATTAAATTGTACGAGATACGAGCGCACCGAACGCAATATAGTGCGGGAACTTATCTCGTCGATTGCGAGAAACAGAATCTCTTATCTGTTTTTCTCTTTCTCTCTCTCACACGTCACCCGCGCGATAAATAAATCCGTCGTACAAAATGGCGTTCGTCCAAGCTTTAACGTGGTCGGGAATACATAGCGGGCGAAAGCGGAGGAGAAAGGCGGCGGCGCTGCTTCGTTGCTCGAGCAACCTGTCCGCGCCGATGTATGTACTCTCCCACTTATTCCAATGGCGTATGCGCAGCAATTTCGACTCGTCCATCGCTCCTACACCCTCGCATAACCGAGTTTGATACGCGCTCTCCCCCCCAGCCCCCAGGTCCCCGGACGGGCACTCGATCGATATCCGTTATCAATACTCTGACCACAAACGTGGGTCTACGACAAGAATGTACGAATGAGAGATAAGAAAATTGCCGCGGCTCTCTCTTATGAGTTTTTATATATTATATATTTTTTTACGTATCTTTATTATAGTTTGTACAATTTGCAACAATATAATATAGAAAGGGGGTATAAATACGAATCGAGAAAAAATTTTTCTAAATAAACGCGTTACGTCCCGCGTGATAAAATTATAGGATACGTCGTTTTATAATCGCGCAGACTATCGTTTAGTATACGAGATTCGCTTTCATATTTATGTATTTTTTGTGATTTTTCTCTTCTCTATCAAAATATAAATTAAACTGTAAATTAATATTTCATTAAAGTAATAATCGTAGAGCGATTAATAAGAGAAAAACTAATTTTTTATCAATCATAAATGAATATATATATCAATCAATTATACATATTCGTAAGTAAAAATTACTTTGCAATAAAATTTTATTTCCATTATAAATTTTTTTTATTCTATACTTTTATATATTTCCATTAAACTCGTTTTTATAACTGTGTCAAAAACAACTTCCCTCAATTTTCTATAAAAATTTGTTGCCAGTTTCAATATAATGGGATTCAAGAAATATATCTTCTGTATTCCTCAATTATTTCAAGCTAGAATAATAATAATTTCTTTTGTTTTTTCTCACTCTCTCATTCATTCACAGCTGTTTTACGGAGAAATCATTATTTTATTGGTGATTATTAAATATTATATCATTTATCTTTTGTTTATTGATACACGTCGCAAAATATATGGATAAAATAATAATAAGCGATCAATATTTAAACATTTAAACTTTACTATTTTAAGAATACATAAATTTTTTTTTTATTATATGAAAATTTTGTATTTTGCTCTTATATGTATATTATTCTAACAATAAACGTTTTTTTAATCGCGATGTATAATATCCTAAAAAGATCTATTTTATATTTTATTTTATTTATTTAATTTTAGCTCAAAGTATTATTTAAAAATAACACCGTATCTCACGATTTGTTGTAGATGGACGGAAGTAGTTGGAATTCCTTAGGCAGAACTTCGGCGGGACGTAAACCCATCTTTCTCTATCGTAATATTAAGTCTTATCGAAAACATGCTGCGAGATTAGCGAAGGAGAAACAATCTTTGCTTAATGCCAATCATCCGGAGAGAGTCACAGAGTAAGTACACCTGACGTATGGATTAGCCTAAATATTAACTGAATTTTATTTTATATTTGATCTAAATTTGTTACAGATCGATCGACGCTCCCGACATTATCAATTCCGACGAGACGCAATGTAGATTTAATCCCAATAGCTATACCATGCTTTTCATTGTTCATAAGGACAGGTTTCTTTACAAACAGAAATCTATCAACCGTGCGAGAATGGTACGTTCGCAATTATTCGAATACTTTTGCATCTGTCTTTCAAAAGTATATATTATATATTTGTATTATATATAATAAATAATATTTATATATAACACGATGCGATGATTTATTTTTAATATGTTCACATGTCTTGAATATATAGGTCGAATTTATTTAAAAAAATTTGTTTATAACATTTTTTTTTTTCTCGGCAGTCTCATCCAGCTGTAACGAAGCGTATGGACACGAAATTCCACCATTGGCACGCATCGTGGATATCAAAGAATGGCACGGATACTCAACATCGATTGTGTCAAGATTGGCTGATGGGACGCTACGAGAATTTGATTCCCCATAGGACACGAATTTTAACAGACAATGATCAGACACGTTCTCCTTATCGGCAATACAATCGTTTCAAAGTAGAACGTCTGCAATCTGATCTATTAACTTCGGAGCCGTGTGTCTAATCTTACTCGACGGAATTTCTCTTGTTATTTAAAATTTTCCAATATTGCTACGCTTGGCAC
Organism: Polyergus mexicanus; assembly: GCF_030449975.1. Lineage (NCBI taxonomy): Eukaryota > Metazoa > Arthropoda > Insecta > Hymenoptera > Formicidae > Polyergus > Polyergus mexicanus. The sequence continues at coordinate 4,532,844 of NW_027223324.1, forward strand.
AATTAACCTTGTATCAGCGAAAGTTTTTTTTGTTTGTTCTTTTTTGTTTTGCAGCTGCTAATGCGCGGCGGATTCGGATACGATTTTTATTCGAGACAGAAATTTTTGAAACATAATTTTATTTTTATGCAAGAAAGCTAGCAAATATAATTTTATTTTATACAGACAGACAGCACTCGATATTCAAAAAGGTTTAAACTTGTCGTCGATTAAAACAATATTGATTTGAAGAGTGTACTTGGTCAATGTGTGACCGTCCATATGTTATATATTATATATCGTATTATATATATGTATACATATATCTTTTTACACAAAGAGAGATAGAGCGAGAGGAAGTTTTATACGCTGGGTGATTTGATACTATCGCACTGAATTCATACTACATTAGATAATTTTTGTTGCAATTATTTTTATTGCGTTCTACGTGCTCGCAAGATTAACATGTAATCAATTTGCCGCATTTGTTTTATGACATCAATACGGAGATGTGTTATGCAACTTCGAAGATTAATGCATTTCGCATATTTATATATTTATATATGATTTGGATATGATTTGCGTCTCGATGTCGTTCACGATATTTTAGTGAATATGTACATAGACATAGATGCAGACGTGCGCGTATTTCATCCGTGACAAAAAATTGCAAATATCAGTTATATCACGTTTATAAGAAAATAAAACAAAAATTTTTCTAGCCTTTTTCCAGTTTCGATGAAATGTGCGTACATTTGTATCTATAAATACCTAAAAATATGTTTATAATTATACATATACATTTGAACAATGTACATATATACATTTATACGTTTGTCGTGTGTGTATATATGTATATGTACACACACACACACACACGCACGTGTATATATAAAACATGTATAGATATGTATAAAGAAAACTTTAGAGTTTATGTTCAATTCGCTCTTCAAGCCGCAACGTAGAACCATTAAAGATGTAGAAACGGTAATGTTCCTGGGCAGTGCGATAGAGTCGAGTACGCTGAAAATCAACATAGTGCGGAAGGCTAAGGCTGGAAAGTGTCATTGACCTATCACGCGCGATCATACGACACATCTAATTGTGTTATGTCAGTTTTCTAGTATATAATATCATAAATGCAATAAAGTGCGATTTCTCGACAGCACATAATTTACAGCACGTTATAAAAGCATTATAAGAACCTGCATGTGTGATCCGCAAATATCTCTGTGAGACATTACACTTCATCGATGGAATGCCGATGCATTGTTATAAGAAAATAATCGCTATTAAACTTACTCGCGTAATCTTCACCACGTGTGCTTCCTTTTTCATTTTAATAAAACAAGAACGGGGGGCGTGATATTCATTGCAAATGAAATAATCACACGTCTGTCACGCGACAAACGACCGACAGTCGATAGCGGATGCGATACTTCTGTCTTGGTCACGCTTTTGTTTAGTTGACTCTTTCAGAGTTTAGTCAAAACGGTGTAAAAATGATATTTGCGCGCGACACGAGCACAAATCATTTTCTGGGCACACACGCGTCTATATGGCAATTACATATATTCAAGTGGAGTTTCGTTCTCCCTGCTTTTACAAATATATGTGTATGTGACTTTCTATTCGATAAAAAAAAATTTAGATTAAGAATAAGATAAAATTAGATATATTTAATTATAATATAATATATAATGTAGTCGTACTATACATTATACATACCGTAATATTTGTAATTCTAATGCACGATATACTGTGGTTGTATATTTATTGAAGCATTTCCTCGTCAGCAAAATAAATGTAGAGAAAGAGAGAGAGAGGAAGCCACAGCCTCAAGAGGGAAGGAGAAATGAGGGGAAGGGAACAGGAGAGAGAAAAAAAAGGGATAAATGTTAAAATATATAATTCAAATTAACAAGTTGGCAATTTATATCCAGATGTATGTATATGGTGGCCTTCATTAAAAAATATATATTTTTTCACTCTAATCGCGCTTAAAATGCGAGTAACCGCTGTAAATGTGCAGCCGTCTATGGCTTATTCCGATTTATTCAACTTGTTAATTTTAATCGAACATTTCGCCATTTATCCTTTTTACATCACTTCTCTATCCGATCAATTAATTTTTTAACACCAAACGAAGAAAAGAAAAAGAGGGAGACGAGGAACGCGGTCTTCCCGATGTCTGATTATACTTCTGACTATATTACTGTATTTTACGAGAAAAATTGCTAATTTTAAAGGTTTATGTGTATATCAAAAATAAATGTACAGGCAATTTTACTACTCGAGATAATAATTTAATGTTGATATATATTTTGCACACAAAAATATTATTATAATATTAATAAAACTATATATTATAATATTAAGAAGCGCTGTTTTTGTTGTTGGCAATTTTTCCCCGTAGTTTCATATATATATATATATATACACGTTAGCTGTGCGTTCTTTTTCTTATCCTTTTTATGTTGTGCAATAATAAAATTCTCAAAATAAATGGATTCGGATTTTTTTTTTTTTTTTTTTTTTTTTTTTTTTAATTATAGAAATACCCAATATAGAGAGGAGAAAAGAAATGTATGAAGAAATAACAGTGAAGAATAGTCGCAAGTTTTGGTTTTATTATATTAAAAATGATAAAATTAGAGACAATATTTATACAATACATCGATGGCGATATTTAATCGCGTAATTATAATTTACGTTTCCTGTATATTACATAACAAAAGAAATGTTGCGTATGCAAATACAACGAAATGAATATATTTATTTCTTATTCTTAATCTAAGCTCGTCTCCTTGAGACGTTTTCATACATCTATATTACGAGTTTCGAGTCAGATTGAGAGAAACGTGTGGTACCTCATTTTTTCAGAATGTGCGTATCGAAATGAAGATTAATCAGTACTAAACCGGTACCGCTACCAGTTTCGTTCATCGCAATTGAGTTTGCGTGATTCTGACGCTATTATCCAAGATATTACAATAGTTTGGTATAGCTGTAGTTTTAAAAAGAAAATTACTTCCGTGTCTTAAAATATATATTATGCCACGCGCGAAATTTTTTGACACACTGCGTTACAGTTCGCTTGGTCCACATTTTCTTTCCCTCTTTATCGAGTTTGTGAAAGATTACGCTATGCTTACGCATATAGTATGTATATGCGTTTCATGCATGATCTGCTTTGTTCGCAATTTTGTGGTCGACAGTTCGACAACTTTACCCGTGCGATTAAAGGTCACGGATAAAAACGACTTACGCTCGTATTCATATCGATATTCGCATGATCGTTAAGTAACGGATACGGACGAACGCAGTTAAAATTTCTCGTCATAAATAATACATTATTATACGAAAAGGAAGAATCATTTTCTTTTTCTGATTATTTCGTAACAACTTCTTCGATTAAGTACAAATGTAAGGTGAAGAAATATGTAATAAGCGCGTTGTAAAAGGCCCGTATTTTTCTACATTTATACATACGTTTAATTTTGCACTTTATTACAAGTCGAGAATCATTATCGAATATAGGCTAATAATCGGAATAAGATTCGAATAGTTGCAAATTATGCGAATTGAATATCCTTTAGTTGATTCGCTATCAAATTGTAGCGAGATCGGCATTAATTTCGCGGTTGTCATAACTTCTTCTTCTTCTTCTTTTTTTTTTTTTTTTGTGTAATCAATAATAACGTATAATGTAGCTATAAATTAAATCGTTAGCCTGCATCGATAGATCTTTAGAATTATTCGATCTATATCTAAATCTTATACATATGGATGATGGAGGAGACGTCGGATTTTTTAACGTTTAGATCGTACGATTGTTGCTCAAATGATGAAGGTGCCTGCGAAAACGTATACTAAACTTCTTTCCTTTCGTACCGTTAATGTTATATTTTCTTATCCGATATATATTTTATTACCGATTACTATAAGGCCGCTATTTATCGCTAGTTATATAAGATATCCAGTGTGTGTGTGTGTGTGTGAGAGAGAGAGAGAGAGAGAGAGAAAGAGAGGGAGGGAGGGAGAGAGAGACGAATCGATGAATGGGCATGAAATTTGAAGTACATCGCGACAGTGCAAATAAAAAAAAAAAAAAAATTATAATCAAAGATGAGTAGAGACGATTCGTTAGACTCTTTAATTATCGCTTGGATTCATCGGGAAATGATATCAATGATGATGATAATAAATCGAGCGAGCTTAAAATGTGGACATTTGTACCGGAGCCTAATACGTAATATATACTCTGCATATCCGCGCGTTAAAAAAGTTCCCTTCTTTTCATTCGTAAGATTATTAGTCCAAATGGGGGAATTAACTATATATATGCCTGTCGCGCCTGGCTCTCTCCGTTTGTACTCGTAAGTACCTAATTCGAAGTTTGACAATAGCGGAGGAACCACCCGGTGGTCACTCGATCCGTTGATGCCCCCGCTCTAGCGAAGCTAGGAGCTGATCAGATATGGTGGGTAAAGATGATCGCTTTCGGAAGCGTACATCAGCATAGAGGGCTAATTACGTCGAGGAGCCCGGCGGTGATGGATGGCGAAGACGTCGCGCGTCGCGCCGCTAATCTCATTGTCAGATTGGCGTGGCCACGCGAGGGAGAGGCCCCGCGACGATGCCGCCCGGCCTCGTCTCAGTTGGCGTCCTCCGGAAACTCGATGTCGTCCGCCGTCGTGTTCTGGCGGCAGCGGTACACGTACGCGCTGGCGGAGAGGTCGTCGCCGGAGCGCACGCACTTGTAGCTCGTGTCCGGGCAATCGCAGCTGTAGAAATCGAAGCGAGAGAATCCGTGAGAAATTTATTATGTATTTCCCATGCGTGTCGAATAATGTGAGTAGGTTCGCGCTATTATTTTCCTACGCGATTCTCTTCCGTGTAACTGGGGTAAACGGGGATTATTATAATCTGGACAATTTTCGTGCGGTTTAAAATATTTGTAGTTTGGAAAAAATACGATGATTGATTTATCAAATCTTTCGACACGATCGTTTCATCTTTTATATTTTCAATAATTTCGTTAAATATTTGTGTCGTGTCTTTAAAAGGTAATACTTTTCTTAGTATCTAGGTAACGAAAGATATGTATTATCAAATCTAGTTACATATAAATTGTGAAAAATTTCTTTTCTCTTTTAAAGCATTTACTTAAATTTTCATATTTTTTATTCACCTATATGTATTGCGTAATTAATCAATTTTTGAACATACTAAAATATTAATAATCGCATATTATATTACAACATTGATTATTATTACACATTAATTATCATTAAAAAATACACGGAAAAGTCCTTAAATTAATTTTGATTCGCGAAATAAAATAAAGTTCGCCACATAATTCCTATTTCGACTCTTCGGAGTAATAGAATTTTTTATTCCACCTCGTAAAGACAGCGGCATTTCATATAAACGCGATACGTAAAATCCCCCATTTCTCAAAGCTTGTGTATCGAATTAACATTATCCTTCGTAACGCATAGTTTGCTTACGTGTTTTTCATGAAATATTCAATGCTGCGTATGTACGGATGATAGACCGCCCATCCGCAGGCCGAGTTGTAACAGTATCGTATCGGCGCATCCGCCTCGTCGCTGTTTTCCGTGGATCGTGAGATTCTTGTATTCTTCGGACCACTCAGAGCTCTAAGCAATAACTGCTCATCCAACGTCTGTAATTAAACATACACGCGTTCTCGAGACTCTTCTTTGCCTTTGTTAACGTAACACTTTATTCGCTTCCTTATTTTTGCTCCCTTTTACTAAATAACGTCTTAATAATTTTTAATTAAACGTTGTTTTAACACTTGAAAACAAAATTGGTGGAAATTGTACTATTTACTTTTTCCATATGAATTATTATATAATAACAATACATTATGTGTATGCGCTAATATTTTAATGATAAAATTGCGATTTATTTAACGATTCGACCACCAAGTATCGCGCGATTAAGGAGGCATCATTTCTTTTTATTAAAAGTTCTAACATGGTGCGTTTATTTTTAGATACTGGGAACTTTGTTAATATCTGAAGAAGATGGGAAGGATCTTGAGAAGAGGAGGAAGCAGCGAACGAAATTGTTTGCAGCGTTTCATCTACTACTCCTTTTCCCAATAAAAAATTTTAAGAAATGTTTACATATAGGGTAAAATGCAAAATTTCAAAAGAGAGATAAAAAGGTGAGCAAAATATTTTTCTCTTTCCTATCTAATAAAATTACCCTTATCCAATACATATATATTAGTTTTATATATAGAATGTATATTATGTAGAATTAACAATTCTATTGTGAAATAAGGATTCATATAAATTTTCGTGCGCGACAAATCACAATTATTGTTATATATAAAGTGCGATTATATTATTATAAAAAAAACTTTAATTTATCCTTATCGATGAATTTTGGGTTAAGCACGAGTCAATCTGAATCGGATAGAGAAGAGTGGAAAAGATGCATTGGAGAGAGATAATACGTCGCTAATGACGTTTTAACCAGAGATGATTGTTGCAAACGCCATTCATGAATGAAGAGTCGTCGCCATCTGCGAAATGAATCTCGTAGCGATTCAGTAGCTTCTTCGCGTTACTTGTAATATATATATATATATATCTTAAAATCTTTTCTTCATTCCATTTCGAATAAGAGTTTATAAATGAATACGATAGAAACCAAAAATGCTTATACAAATATGTTTCCGCACGCGCGCGTCGCGTATCGAAACGAGAGTCGAGTATCTCTTTATAAAAGGGATATCCCTCTGAGAGAGGAAAAATATGATTCGCGTCGATTCAATCGCGCAGCTGCAAAGAGCAATGTAACAATTTGACAAATGAGTTACGCGATGAAATTCACGCAGAAAGTAAATTATATTCCTTAAAATTAAGTGACTTTCAATATTTTTATATTCTCTCAATCGCAATCTATAAAGATGTTAATAATTTATATATATATATAAAATAATTCAATTGGGATTTAATTTGCATCGAATGGCGTACGAGTAGTTTTAGCACGACAAATAGAAAAAAAATGTCACGATTATCTGGTATTCTTGAAAGACCCGAAACTCTCGAGTGAGGGTCGTTTCATGAATGAAGCTACTCGAGCCGTCAGCACGCCAGCGCGACGATTCGATAAATGACCGGGAGACCTCGTGTACTCTTGAATATATACGTCATACACGTCTAATAAGTATCTTATAATCGTAGCGATTTAAATCGATTCAGCTTACTCGATGCGCGAGATCTCTCGAGGAATGGAGTAAAAAAAAGGAAAAAAAAAGCAACCGTAATCTATTCGCATTGGATACCTCTCGGTGTGCGAGATACATGTTTCGCGATTTATACGTACATCATAAACGGGATTCGCGTATAAATTATTTTTAAAATAATTAATTTTTTTTTTTTTTTTTTTTTTTCGTTCTGTCGCAAATGAAAAGCTGAAACCTTATTCAGCAGTTGCAAATGAGTTGTACCATATAATTATATAGAGTGTTTCACGGAGAGAAATTGATGGCCAAACTTCAAGAGCATATTCTAAAATTACAATCTACATTTTTTCCAAGAAAGAACGATCTGTTTTTTTTTCCTTTTTTTTTCTATATCCGTTCCGCGAAATACGTCATTCATAGAGACATACGAACCGTGACCACAAAATGACTTCCGCTCTAACGGCTTTGGATCATCTTTTCGTTAGAACCTTTTCTCTCTCTCTCTCTCTCTCTCCAGCTCTGTCTTTCTCTTACTATGCATTTCTAGTTCGAATCCCGTGACTCTTTCTTTCTCTTATTTTTACAATCGATTGAATCTTACCTCGGAACGGACGACCGCCGTGTCAATCAAAACCGGGTAGTACATGGTAACCACGAGCATGACGATGACGATTAGCCTCACGTGCCAGCTTGTACACGAGTTCAACATTTCCACTCGCGTATGTGGAGATACCGGATGATGGACGATGATCTCTCCCTCTCAAAGTTTTCTCTCTCCCTTACTTCCTTCGGGATCGCTCCTATCTTTTTCCGCGGACTCGCGCTTATCCTCCCCTCGCGGATGCGGCAAGGGATCCTCGGCGCAGGATTATATCTCGTGACACTGTTTAGAGTAGAGCGCGAACGAGAGGCGCGAAAACGGAGCGCTTCGTTCAAGTAGAGCGCCGACAATAGGATACGCGGGGTTGTTTGGCGCCTTTATCGCAGAAACGTCGATGGAGTGTCGCTTTCCCCCTTTTACTCGAGATGTACCATGATACGCGAGCGTCGTCCTCTCTCTCTCTCTCTCTCTCTCTCTCTCTCTCTCTCTCTCTTACAACTGACCGAGTTATATCGCGCGTGTTAATTCTTCGTGTATGAGCCACGAGACTTTATACATAGACCGTCTTCTCGTATAGAGTGAGGACGCTTTCGAGTCGTCGGAGGTTTATATAGGCTGGGCTAGCCGCTGTGCCAGAGTATCGCTCGCCGACGGAAAGGAGGGGAGGGGGAGGGGAGGAGGGAAGAAAGATTTAGGCAGGGAAACGACGAGAGAGAGAGAGAATCCGAGACCGAGACTAATATCGAGAGAGAAAGAGAGAGAGAGAGAGAGAGAGAGAGAGAGAGAGAGAGAGAGAGAGAGGGAACTTAGACGTTATAATAATAACAACAACAAGGAATGTATGTGTGTAATAAGGCGGCTCTAACTGCGCGATCTTTCCGTCCGTTTGATTCTTCGCATTTAACGAGATCGATAGATCTCGTGGGTGCACGCGCGTGGAGCACGTGTCTCAATGGCGGGGAAAAGAAGGTATTTCCTCTCGAGGCGCCACCAGCGCGGTGTCTCGTCAATCTTTTCGCTCGATTTCTTGATCCGAGATATCAGACGAGGCGAAGGGAAAAAAAACTCTTATCTTTTTTTTTTTTTTTTTTTTTTATTCACTCTCGCTTCTCACGTACGATTATTAAAATCCTTCACGCCGTGAATTTCAAAGGTTTCGGAATCGTTTCATATGCGCTTTATATGTAGTTTAATGCGCGCCACACGTAAATAGATAATAATCAATTGATTTTGATATACTATTAAACTCGCGGTCACACGATTATACTATTCAGCAGAAGCATTTTAGCAAGGACTTGTCATAATATTTCTTTCCTTCTTTAATTATTGCTTAGTAAAGCCATATGTAATTGTACAACGTCACGCAATTTTATTGTTTCGAATGAAATTTCGAAAATAGATTAATCCACCGGGGAGAAAAAGAAGGTTGAAACATCTGCGTCTAAAAAATGCGCGCTTTCTCCTTTAAATCTGTCTGATGTAATATTATTTTCAAAGCTGTCAGCTAGCTATTCCAGATACTTATCTGCGTTCCGATCAGTATCTGGAATAGAAAAATAGAAGATAAATTTTTTTTAAGGGGTATTGAAACAAAAATAAAATAAAATTTAGATAGGAAAATCCACCTGTTTTTTTTTTAGTATAGAAAATTTTGGCGTGTTTGTGAAATAAAGTTAAAGCGGTTCATCCCCTACATCTTTACTAACTATAAATATTTCAATGATAAAATTTCTATTTCAATCCAGCAACATATTTTCTGTCAAAATTGAAAATTAAACAAAAAAAAAAAATCTGTCGTATGTCATACAACGTGTTTATTTTTCGATGTAAATATAATATTACGACGAAAAAAGACGAATCAAACCTTCTCTCGATTAAATTTTATTGTTTATTCGCACGCTCAAGTTTTCCGAAGAGCTTTCAATTCGTCTAAATAGAATCTTTCCGATTCCCAGATCCGTTCGGGGAAAAAGACCATTCCATCCTCGACATTGAAGCAATCGTCGTTATTCCGCGGTCATTAAGATATTTTTCCGTAGTAATGAACTTAACCCCCAGCTTCTGTAAAGCACAAACAAATTTCTTCATCGTTGACAATTTTCCCCATTCTTTTAATTCATCCAATCGACGGACGTAGTGCGTATTCGTCATAGGTCACGCTCTCGGACGTGCCGTACGAGTCGCGAGATCTAGAACGAGAGATCCTCGATCGCGTTCTATCCGGTTTCATCGTGATACGCGTGATTGGCGTTTGTAAATAAAAAATAAATAAATAAAGGAAAAGAAAAAAAGAAAGAAAAAAGTTGCGCGTTTCCCATACAGCACGAATATTGCACGAATATTGCCACAGCATTGCTGCAACATTACCGCAATATTACTGCAATGTTCTTACAGGGCTAGTACGGGATGTTTCGTGTCAATCGCGGCTCGTGACATATAGCTTCTTGTATAGATATACACGAGTCTCTCCCTCGAGAGAATGCGGAGAGGCTCGACGGGGGCCCGTCGATCTCTCGACCAATCGCGGGGGCCCGTAGTGCCTCTTACGTCAATGTATTACGATCCCCGTGTCTCGGCTCGTCGTCGTTATACGTAGATCGATGATGATCTACGTATTTATTTTTTCTTTCTTCCTCTTCTTTCCAATTTTGCGCGAGCGAAACAATAGGAATACGCGCGATAAATAACAAGGGGGCAATTTCTGCGACGAGAATAATCCAACATAGGCGTTATCTCGATCGCGGATATTCGCATCGAAAAATTCCCGGTTACCGACGAACGAAATTCTCTCGTGTGGCGCGTCTAATAATAATATCGTACGTATAAACTTCGTTCCGCAACGAGACGCTCGCTCTACATCCTCTCGTTTTTAAGGCGCGCGATGCGTGTTTTCGATCGATTACAATCTCGAACCGTTTCATAAATAAAGATATATTTGTAATATATAATTTATATATATATGCCTCTGTCGTGTGTGTGAAATCGTAAGGCATTCTCAAGGCTTCTTCCGAAACGGTCAAGTTTTCGTGAGGTGCGGTCAAGGTAGACACGGGATGACGCAATATTTTTTTCCAAACTCTCAATGAGAATGACAACGATGAATGGAGGAAGAGGAGATGGTGGGAGGGGTGGGGGGAGGGAGGGAGGGAGGGAGGAGGGGAGGATAGATAACGCAGAGGGAAACATTCGTCCGTCGAGCGCCATTCTTGCGGCTCGTACGATCGGGAAGCAAATGGCCGATGGAAAGGAAAACGAGCATAGGGTGTTGGAAGAAGCCGCCGCGTAGCTTACGATCGCCCTCGAGATCCGAATTGCGTCATTTTCGTTTTCGGAGAGGAGCACTAAATAATATAGAGAAACGACGCAGTTTTTGTCGGCCGAAAGAAGATCGGTCCCTCTTTCCCTCACCCTCCTTCTCTCTCTCTCTCTCTCTCTCTCTCTCTCTCTCTCCTTCCTTTTCTTTTCTGTATACGAATTTGCTTTTACGGTCGACGTACGCTCCCGATAAAGAAAAACATATGGTACTGCGTCGTAAAGACGGAAATCTATAAGAGGAGAATTATTACTTTACGAAACGTCGCGTTCGTTTCGTGAGAAATGACGCAGTAATAATATTGTACATATTGCGTGTTCTTTCTTCGTCTTTTCTTTTCCATGATGAATTTTCGATAAGATTTTTAAATCAAACGTGCGTATCTTTTTTTTTTTTTTTATCGGGCGGAAAAGAACTCTATACGGGATTATAAACGATTATTATATAACTCTTTTGTGCCCTCGATTAGAGACTATTCTTGGATGGAATTTAATAGAAACTGTGCGATTTTTCTCTTACTTGAAATGGTTCATCTTTTTTTCTCGCAAAGAAAAAAAAAGAGATGTTTGATTTTTTTCCTCAAAGGGTAATATAACAGCACGTATTTAGAAATTATGAATATTCCTTGAATGGAAACGCTCGTTTAGGATCTAACACGCAGGCGTTAATAACGATGTGTCATTATCGGATACATGAGTATATTTTGACTCTTTTTGTTAAAAGGCACAACTATCCTTCCCTTCATCGGCGATTCGGCTTACAACACGTAAAACTGAGCGCAATATAATTTGATCACGCGGTATCAAATTTACATATCGAAACGTTTACGACGCGTAAACGTTTCGATATAATATAAACTCGGTTAACGATGATGTTCCGAGAAATAAATCAGAAATGATTCCTAAGGAATACGCGGCATACGCGTAATGTAAAATTGAGCGCGATATAATTTGATCGCGCGGTATCAAATTTACATATCGAAACGTTTACGTCGCGTAAACGTTTCGATATATAAACTCGGTTAACGATGATGTTCCGAGAAATAAATCAGGAATAATTTCTAAGGAACGCGGCATACGCGTAATCGGGGCGTGCGAATCCTCGTGGAATTTTGATGCTTCGAATTAGACGTAATTATATCTCAGCGCGATTATACGAGACACCGCGTGCCTTCGCTTCGCGGAAGTCGCGTAGTTCCAAGAAGATGTCCACGTCTAATTACTCATATATATTCGCCCCGATGATCGATCGCTTTATAATATCAGATCGCGCCCGGACGCGCGCCTTATCAATTATCTGTCATAGTGTAAGTAATATGTGTATCTTGCCCCGACGCAGCTGTTTCGAAAAAACGTCATTCGCGATATCGGTAATCGATCCGAGTGATTCCGGAATAGCAGAGTATAAGGGTGTGCGAATTTAACGAGGAAACGAACGAGCGGAAAATAAAATTTTGACAATCCGATTAATTTAATATTCGAAATGTCAGGGTATTTTTGACAAACGCGTCGACGGCGGCGAACGTCCTCGTTTCTCGAACGTGTTTTTCAGTATCTACATTGTATTTTTCCCAGTCACGCGGAGTGCAAACAAGTCGATCGTTTACGTAAGAACGCCTACGCACGTGCTTTAGGTAGCGTGACGGATGCGACACGATACGAGGCGACGACGCGTACATACATACGCGGCGTAGAATAAAAGAATCCGCGATGACGCGACATCACGCTACGAGCGAACGGAACGAGGCCTGGGTTCTTACGACGCGATCACGTGCCCCTAGGAAAATTTCAACTCGCCCCTTAATACGTATACATATACGACGATTATCGCGAAACATTGATGACGTCAACGTCATCTCGAATACAAAGAAGGAATTCGTCTCGAGATGACTCGCGCGCGATTAAGAGAGGCTTCCTCGTGCTCGACGAGCCGGTCGGAGCTAGTTGCGAGTCGGGTCAAGGAATCGGGTTAAGAGAGATGTACGACGTTACAACGTCACTCTCACAATTATCGATCCGTCTCTACGTCAATCGTGGATGCTGTTACACGCGAGATCGGATTTAAACGAGAACGATTGAGTCGAAATAATCGACCTTTTCACCAAGCATCATCAAAGGAATATAGCGATTTATCGTCGTAAAAATCATTATCTCTCTCTCTTTTCGCGGAAAATGCTGGCTCACTCAATCTTCTACACATCCAAGCAATCGTCGTGCATTTCTCTTTACCTTCGACGATCGTACGTAAAAATTGTAACTGCGTCAAATGGTCATTTCAAGATTGTCTCGCACGCGCATTTATTTTCGAAAGGACGATCGAGATTATCGGTTTTTCTAGAGCTCGACTAAAGAATCAAATGGATCCTCGTCCTGTCCGGGAAGGACATTCGGGAAAATTTTTGTGTAGACGCGATATAATTTAGTAGATGTATACTGGCGTCTCGTCCGAAAATATCTACCAAGTAGCCAGACGATTTTCCGAGAAGACGGGAAGAACTACTTGGCATTTTCGGTTTTCTTGGCAATCGTTAGTACCTCGCTGGTGTCTTGTGTTGCGCAATAGAGATACTTGCGCGAGAGAACAATTCCATAGACTTTGAAGCGCTATCATTTCTTCGCGCGTACCGATTCAATTTTGCGTTCACCTTCGAACAGAAGAAATTATTAAAAGCAAAAAAAAAAATCAATGAAAGATGATAATCCGCTAAAAGGAACATATAGTTGAATCAGATCTCATTGTTGTTCCTTTGAAAATCGGAAAGATTGACTTTTTATTATACTATAAATTAATTAATATATAATTAAAAAAAAAAAATATATATATATATCTAATTTATGTAAAAAGATTTGTATTATGTCTTGTGTTGCGCAATAGGGATACTTGCGCGAGAGAACAATTCCATAGACTTTGAAGCGCTATCATTTCTTCGCGCGTACCGATTCAATTTTGCGTTCACCTTCGAACAGAAGAAATTATTAAAAGCAAAAAAAAAATCAATGAAAGATGATAATCCGCTAAAAGGAACATATAGTTGAATCAGATCTCATTGTTGTTCCTTTGAAAATCGGAAAGATTGACTTTTTATTATACTATAAATTAATTAATATATAATTAAAAAAAAAAATATATATATATATATATCTAATTTATGTAAAAAGATTTGTATTATATCTCTTCTTCCATAAAAAAAATAAATAAAGAAAAAAATATATATATATTAATCTTTTTGTCTGGAAAATAGGAAGAAAAATGTTGATTGTTATAAAATATATATCTCGTTTATTGTAAAATATCTCGATATTTTGTTTTTAGCTTCATTTTGGTGATGGAATCACGTGTCGGCCATTCGTAAAATCGAACGCTCGCTAGTTTAGGGATTAGATTATTGTAGGGTCGTAAATTTCTTAGAAGGGACCACCGTGCCACGATAGAGATAAGTAGCGCTCTTAATGCTTTCGTGTATCAATGAAGTGCTTACCCTCTTCCCTTTTCTTCTCGCCGCTGAGGTTTTTCCAGGAAGTAACATCCCTCGAGATAACATTTCAAATTTCGAGAATTATTATCACACATATTACTACACGAATCGCCTCGCTGTTTTACACGAGCACATGTTCGACGCGATATTAGTGCCGTCGTAGATATAAGAAGCATGGATTGTCCGCGTGTAAGAGAGTGAGACGTAGTAACGCAACAAGAAGGATAACGATAGACTAAGGTTCTTTTATCAACGGTAGAAGGAGCGAACGTTTCTACGCATCTTACGCCCATCGGAAAATGATAACAAGCTTGGTTTTTTTAAGTACTGTATCACTCCAGCGGATACCTTCCGCTTACGATCGAGATTAGAGCCATTCATACTTTCTGCGTGCGTCCAATCTTTTATCTCGAATTCCGTCACATGCCGCGATCACGTGGCGTTAGTGTAAAATCACGAATTTGCATATTGCTTTCTCAGAGATTCTCTACTTCGCATAAATATTTTTTATAATTTATAAATATCTAAATCCTAGGCAACACTATGTTGCTATATCTACTGACCATTGTCCAAATATCTGTCAACTATTCAGTCAGTTTTTTCTTATTAAAATTTCTTCATCCCAAACATTTTAAATCTTTGGAAATCTTCGAGAGACATTCTTTCTTCGAGACATTTTTCTCCCGAATTTCTAAAAAGATCCATCTCGAGGATCTAGATAATGGCCGGCAGATACGAAGACGATATTTTAATCTTTTCTAAAATATTACGAGATGAATGTAACACGAGAGAAAGAGAGACAGGAAGCTTGAATGGACGACGCGTTAAATTGGAAGGGATTGCGCCGGGGCGATCGGCCGATCCGATTTATATCGCGCAATGAAATTGAACGGAGAGATAAAAAAAAGAGAGAGAGAGAGAGAGGACGGGGGAGGGGGGAGGGAGAAAAGAGATCCGATCTCGCCGCTGGCGAGAGGAATGGACGCGAGGTCGCGAGTCGCGTAGGCCGCGCGCGTAGACGGCGCGACGCCGTTTATTTTCGTTGTCCGTCCGTGCGTCGCGTCCAGCACGCAACAAAACGCCTCGACCGCCCCCTCCTCACCCCCTCCCCCCTTTGCCTCCTTTGCCCCCCGTCGCGAGTGTGCGCCGCGCATAGGGTACGCAGGTGCGTTTCTCCGCCGGTCAATTTGTCTATCTCGCGACACGCGTTGTAAACGATGAGATCAGCCCCTTCCGTCCGTCTATTCACGGTGCGTCGCCGACGATTCTGTGTGTGTGTGTGTGCGTGCGTTTTTTTCCCCTCCTCGTACACACACCTGTCGTCGCGGATGTCACGGAGATGTTGCGCAATCCGGCCGGCCGAATTCGTCTCGAGACGAATTGCCTCGGCAGAGTTGGTCGAGGATATATGGGATCTTTATGACGGTCGTATCTCTTTTTTTTTCTTCGTTTGTTTTCTTTTTTTTCGCGAAGCGAACTCCTCGAGCGAGTCGAATCGCGAAGAGTATCGCGATGTTGCTCGTGATAATAATGCGCGCTTCCGTAATCAAATCTAAATTTTTGATTATTCCTCCCTGTGTCGATCTTAATCAAGGCATTTAATTCATATTTACAAACTTATTAATAAGTTAATTTGCACGCTAGAATAAATATATATTTCTGTTTATTATATTTTTATCCAGCATACAAATCTCTCTCTCTCTCTCTCTCTCTCTCTCTCTCTCTCTCTCTCTCTGATAAATTTTTTATAGCTTATTTGATTGAAGTAAATATATATATATATATACTCAGACATTTTACGCATTTAACATCTCTTTATCTATAAAAGAAAAAATACCATATAACATTCTAAAGTGACATAAGATGTCAAAACATCAAATCTGATATTAATTGATAAGTTTTTTATTTGGTGAAGCGATTAAACATCTTAAACTTCGCAATATATGTCGTGCTTTCTATACGTGTATAAGCCGAGATTATTTTGAGCGTCGAAAGCTATTCACTTATCCGTACTTCGCGACAGATAATGAATGATGTTGTTATTATTGCTGAAGTCGAAGTGTATCAATTATGCTGCGTCGGCGTCGCCGAAGAAGCGGCCGAAAGAGAAGCGCTACATTTATTCGATGCGAAAAACAAATCAAACGTAAGGCGACACACACACGCACATATATATATCCTTCTCTCTCTCTCTCTTTCTCTGTCTCCGGTGTGTATGTATAAAATGAACGACGGAAGATCGTTTAATAAAACACGGGATGGAATTTACGCGTATTTACTGAGCCAGTCGAAAACGCCGCGGCGCCTACAGACACGAGATCCGAAGACGAAGAAAACGACGACGTCGGCGTCGCCGTCGCCGTCGCCGGTACAACGATGATTACGACCGGCGAAGTACGACCGTCTCTTAAGGAACCGGCGAGACGCGAGAGCAGTAACACCTCTTCTTTGCCCGCGCAGACGACAATCCTAAAGTTGTCGACGCGCGTTATCTCGTCCCCGCATCCCGCACGCGTCGCGTCATTTCTCATCGGTTTCCTTTAGGAGTGACTCGCCCTGTCCTTTTTCGCGGGCTGGAAATAATATAATCGGTTCCGCGTTTGCGCGCCGTTTGTATATCTCTCGAGAGTATTCAGTTTCGTGATATTTTCAGACGCCGGGGATTTCCCGAGACGATCTCGTAAATTTTTCGTGTATTTTTCGAGATTTTTGCAAGCGCATCCATCACCCGATAGATTGACATTCCGGAAAAATATTGTTCTATATATTATTTTTATTACATACGAATGTAATTTTTGTATTTTTTGAATGTGAAGGCGTTAGAAATACTAATATCACATTTAATATCGCATTTAAAAAAAATTTATGATATTTTGATGTCACATTTTTCGAAAAATTCCGGATACGCCTCTGCCATAAAACCCCTCGACTAATCAAATTATATACTGCACAGCATGTCGGGGATTTTTATCAAATCTCTAATTAAGCGATATATTCTCTCTATTTTTGTACGCGATCCATTGAAACTTGTCGCGAAGCGACTTCGTCGAATTTCGCTCCGGGCACCTACAATGTATTCGTAAACGGCGGGCTCTTGTCCCTCGTATGAAAGCGTCTGCGACATTTATCGCTCATCGGAACGATGTACACGCCTATCGCGTAAGTTGGTCTAAATCCGTTACGATGAATCAACGCCGCAACCGTAACATGCGTACAAGGACGCGTCTAGACGCACAAATCGCCCGGCACCGGCAGACAGTCGTCGTCGTCGTCGTCGTCGTCACGACGACCATCTCTGTCACGAAGCATCGTCTTTTCCAGCATCTCGTCGTTTCTTCCTGTCGAATTACGACGTCCTGTACGACGGTGGTGATGACTCTTGCGCCTTGCATCTCGCCGAATTCCTCCTCCTCCTCCTCCTCCTCCTCCTTCATCTTCCCTTCTATCGCGCGCTTCCTCTTCTTGTTATCACCTGCCTGCCGATTCCTTCCGCGGCTCCGATTTCACGAACGAACACGTTATTCGCGATAGTATGATAGAAAAGATGGTTAATTAACATAAGATCGATAGATTTGACAATTAAACGAAAGAGAGAATTTTGTGCAAAAATAAATTTATTTCGAAACGAAAATCTTTTGCTCTCAATTTTTTCCCGATGAAGATCGCTTCGTTTTTGTCGTGCAATTTTTTTTTTCATGAATCAATGAATAAGATTGGAAGTATTTTAGCATATTAGTGATGTCGCGAGTTCTCAGAAGTTACACGGTAAAGTTTTCTCCGATTAACACGATATATATATATATATGTAGTACTGTTTTTTTCTCGCATCACATATCACAATAAGGAAGATAAATTATGTCCCTTTTAACGAGCCATCTTCAGCGAAGATCTCAATCGCCTAAATGAACGTGGAATTTGTTTATCGCGCTCGTTTAATCATGATCGAGCATGCGAAGACAAACACTAACCCGATGGATTGTAGCCCCCGTTGTTAATAGGGTATCAATAACATCGAATTATCGTTTTATTTTTCCCATTGGCGATCCACGAACTAGGGCTTCGTAACTTGTTGCTCTGACACATGTTGACGTTCCATATACGATACAACGACGTCACATGGTGATAAACACATCACCACGTGTTGCGTAATTATTTACGCATTTGAAAAAGATTAGGAAATAAGAGACAAATTTTTAATTCTGACGATTTTTTTCCCATCTCTCTAATAATATTTTCCTATATTTCCTGTATATCAACGGGTACACATTTACATAATTATCTCTACTCTTTTACGACAAATTTGTCAAAACGCACGTGTCATACATGCTTTGGATAGAATAAATACGTTTAAAAATTGATTCATATATTTTATAAATGCATTTAACAGTATATTCTAAAGTTTTCATTTAGAATAATAAAATCAAAGTTAAATAAAAGCTTATACCTTCTGATACTTTGTTCTATGATCCGTGAACTATGCGTCAACGTTGCGACATACGTGTTTACAAATATTCGTTGTCGTTCTATCATCGCTCCGAGGATGAATAAATGAACGATTACTCGATAACGTAAGCGTGCAAATTTTCGACGCATATTAAAGAGAAATCGTCTCTATTTACGATGCCAAGGAGATAAACGTGTAAAGTACGATCTGCCGATTTTGATAAATCGATCGCACGACGATTAGTAGATACCAAGTATCCCTGTACTAAGGATATATCGCCCCATCGCATGGTCTCTGAGATATTAAAATTTGCTATGCATTTAAGACGGCGTCCGCTAGTCAATTTAATTGTATAAACTATATATATATATATTTTTTGCGCGTGTTATATATAATATTTCGCACAAGACTTTCTTATCTTATCGGCAAATTCTGAAGAAAACATTAAAGAATTAGAAGTAATTTTTCTCTTTCACAGCTGATTTGGTAGCTCCTTTTCTGGAAAAGAAGAAAGGAAAAAGGATTTATACATTTAACACAACGTAAAATTTTCATGACATATTCCTCAGATTTTTAAAGACGATTTCTTGTAAATTAATAAAAAATTATAGTTTATTTGTTGCTTTGTTACTCGGACGAGATTGTTGAAAACGTCATATGTGTAGAAGCTATGCGTAGATCTAAATTATGTTTTATAGAGGCCTCGCATACACGCATACGTACACGTTACGCGCGTGTACGCCGGCGTGGAATGAGTATACGCTCTCGTGAGCCTACTTGTGTTCTATTAATGATTCTAATAAAGAGAATAAACATCGCGAGAGCGTGCGCGCGCGTAGACTGCCTGCCGCCGTGAAACATCAGCGCAAGACGACCGCTATTATTAGCGAGCGACAAATTCATTTTAAGATATCTTAGTATAAAATATGTATTATTGTATAATAATAAAAATGACTGCATATGAATGTGTGTACAAAGTGTAGTTAACAGCGAAAGCGATTGCGTCCGCTATCCGATATATGTACTGAGAAAAAAAGTTGTTAATTTGACTAAGAGCGTTCAATCGATTACCATTTTCTTAATTTAAATATTTTAAGTATTTAAGTCAAATGCGTCATGTTAGATTTAATAGGTCGTATTTAAAATATTTAAATATTTCGATTAAGGAAATAATAATCAGTTGAATTTAATTAGAGCATTTAGTCAAGTTAACAACCTTTTTCTCTCATTGTACATACGCATAATAAATCCTGTGTATATTATTGTATATAATAATAAAATTGTATATGATAACAAAAATAACTATATGCGTGCGTGTGTGTATAAAATGTAATGTAACAGCGAAAGCGATTGCGTCCGACACCCGATATATATATATGTATTAAAATGCGCCTATGTGCATTATTGTATAATAATAAAAATGAGTCTGCGTGTGATGTGTGGAAAATGTGATTATAACAGCAAAAGCGATCAATCCATTTTTACACACAAATGTATATAATAAAGTTATATTAATGTAGAAATTATCTTCGAATACTAAATATTTTTAATACTTGAAGATAATTTCTAAATCAGTATTCCATGCATAATGCATTCCGATATCTGATATATACATATATACATATATGTAATAAAATTACGCCTGTATGTATTCTTGTATAATAATAAAAATGATTGCGTATGTATGTGTGCGTGTGAAAAATGTAGCGTAAGAGCGAAAGCGATCAATTCATTTAACAAAAATGAATTTATTTTACATATATTGCGATATCCGATAGATTTAATGTACTTTCTAAAACTTTAACGCGCTATTTTTGTTTCTAAATAATTTTATTTTATTATTTGATGAAACACCGACAATAAAACGCAAAATGGAAAAGAATTATGTATACCGCTGTATGTATATATATGTACAAAAGAATCGATAATGTGTAAAATATATTTTGTAATTTTTAAAAATCTAATAAACTGTATTAATAATACAAAACGCAAATATCTCTTTATTGAAAATATCTCTCCAATTCCACACATCTTATCGTCCCATATACGCCTCTTTGTTAATCATACATTTTCTTGATACATTCTTGCCAATTTCTCATTCTTGGATTTTTTGAAACGGCATTTCTTGACATTAAATTCACAAAAGTATCAGGATAACATGATAAGCAAAGAGGTCGCGCAGAGTTAAATCATAGAGAGCGAGAAATTTAAAGCTTCGAAATTCGTAAAAGTATCAGGATAACATGATAAGCAAAGAGGTCGCGCAGAGTTAAATCATAGAGAGCGAGAAATTTAAAGCTTCGAAATTCGCAAAAGTATCAGGATAACATGATAAGCAAAGAGGTCGCGCAGAGTTAAATCATAGAGAGCGAGAAATTTAAAGCTTCGAAATTCGCAAAAGTATCAGGATAACATGATAAGCAAAGAGGTCGCGCAGAGTTAAATTACAGAAAGCGGGAAATTTAAAGCTTCGAAATTCGCAAAAGTATCAGGATAACATGATAAGCATAGAGGTCGCGCAGAGTTAAATCATAGAGAGCGAGAAATTTAAAGCTTCGAAATTCGCAAAAGTATCAGGATAACATGATAAGCAAAGAGGTCGCGCAGAGTTAAATTACAGAAAGCGGGAAATTTAAAGCTTCGAAATTCGCAAAAGTATCAGGATAACATGATAAGCATAGAGGTCGCGCAGAGTTAAATCATAGAGAGCGAGAAATTTAAAGCTTCGAAATTCGCAAAAGTATCAGGATAACATGATAAGCAAAGAGGTCGCGCAGAGTTAAATCATAGAGAGCGAGAAATTTAAAGCTTCGAAATTCGCAAAAGTATCAGGATAACATGATAAGCAAAGAGGTCGCGCAGAGTTAAATTACAGAAAGCGGGAAATTTAAAGCTTCGAAATTCGCAAAAGTATCAGGATAACATGATAAGCATAGAGGTCGCGCAGAGTTAAATCATAGAGAGCGAGAAATTAAAACCTTCGAAATTCGCAAAAGTATCAGGATAACATGATAAGCAAAGAGGTCGCGCAGAGTTAAACCATAGAGAGCGAGAAATTAAAACCTTCGAAATTCGCAAAAGTATCAGGATAACATGATAAGCAAAGAGGTCGCGCAGAGTTAAACCATAGAGAGCGAGAAATTTAAAGCTTCGAAATTCGCAAAAGTATCAGGATAACATGATAAGCAAAGAGGTCGCGCAGAGTTAAACCATAGAGAGCGAGAAATTTAAAGCTTCGAAATTCGCAAAAGTATCAGGATAACATGATAAGCAAAGAGGTCGCGCAGAGTTAAATCATAGAGAACGAGAAATTTAAAGCTTCGAAATTCGCAAAAGTATCAGGATAACATGATAAGCAAAGAGGTCGCGCAGAGTTAAATCATAGAGAGCGAGAAATTTAAAGCTTCGAAATTCGCAAAAGTATCAGGATAACATGATAAGCAAAGAGGTCGCGCAGAGTTAAATTACAGAAAGCGGGAAATTTAAAGCTTCGAAATTCGCAAAAGTATCAGGATAACATGATAAGCATAGAGGTCGCGCAGAGTTAAATCATAGAGAGCGAGAAATTTAAAGCTTCGAAATTCGCAAAAGTATCAGGATAACATGATAAGCAAAGAGGTCGCGCAGAGTTAAATCATAGAGAGCGAGAAATTTAAAGCTTCGAAATCCGCAAAATATTAGGAGAACATAATCAGCGAGAAGGTGGCACAAACTGAAATTTTAAAGATGCAAAAATTTGAAGCTTTGAAATCTACAAAAGTATTAAGAGAACATAATGAGCAAAGAGGTGGTACAAACTAAAATTCAAAGCTTCAAAATTCGCAAAAATATTAGGATTTTTTTTTTTTTTTTGTTTTCCGAAGGAAGAGAAAAATGCATTATGCATTCCCACCGGCCGGCCCGGTGGGATATGCGGGACTCGCACCCGCTAAAAAACTCTCCCTGCAGGGCCAATCTTTGGCCCCGCCGATACTTACACAAATTAAAATTCCGAGATTTCAGGAACATGATAGACAAGAAAGATAATACAAATAAAAACTTCAAATTTGATATTTTAGAAACTCCAACTTTATTTTCTTTCCCATTTACAGTATAATTAAAATTACTATGTAAAAATTAATTGTTCTTACAACTAATTTCTTAATTTAACACAATTGATTGCATTTTGCAGGCATTATATACGCTCATGACAAACCTGAATACGGGTATAGATTAGCGAATAATGCGCTGCATAGGTTTAAGCGAATGATACTATTTCAAAAAATATTCAATTTTGTAATATTTCGTAATAAACTGCTGATTCTGCTCTGTTTCTGCCATCAATCTGCTGTCGTATTCTGTGAGCAGGCTCTGCTCGATTTTTGACATTAATTTGTCGATTTAATCGATAATAACAGCCACTGTATCAAGTTTGTAATTTTTTCGCTGATAATAATTGATAGCAGATTGGCATGATTTGCTTTCGACAGATTTGGTTATTTGGGATTTAAAAAATGACGATGTATAATATCACAAAAGACGAGGATATGAAATATCTCTTCAGTAATTCTGTTAACTTATGGTCATATGCTCCGTGTTTTAATTATCGCTTCTTCGATTTGGATTCATTAAGACATCGCGTTATCGGTCTCATTGAGATATTTATCGGTGCCGTTGATTCGTTAAAAATTTGTGTATTTCCCGCGATGCGTTCGCGTATAGTAAACACAGATATCATGTATTAAACGAATATTAAAACTAGAGCGATATGAGATTATAGTCGATGTGGTAGTTTGGGAAAAAGAGATCCGATTACGCACGTTGGGTTATCGTATATTGGTCTTTCTCTCTCTCTTTCTTACAGTATATAAGATCACAGAAACACATTGCTGAAACATTTCATTGCAAGATGACGCATTGTAAATACATTGTGCAATATTATTGTAATCTTGAGATATTTCGCAATTACTGTCAAACTACCCATGATCATTTATTACTCTCATGAAACTGTCCATCATCTCCTTCACAAAACATTGTACTGTAATTTAAAAGATTTCAACAATGTAATTGAACGATTCAATGTTGTATATCGATATATATATAAAAATGTAAACTTTTTTATATGATAATGTCGGTGTTGAAAAAACGTGCCTAAAATTGCTCTTAAATCACTTTTATGACTTTATCGCTGAAGAAGATAAACGGGAAGAGAATCGAACAAAATCGGATGCGGCACGCAATGGATAACGGATCAATGACGCCGAAAAATAAACTTGAGCCCAATGCGTATTATTACAGCAGTTAACACGATTCATATTATGAAAGTCGATAAGCAACACACATTTCTATTGGGAGCCGGACGAGCGGCATAATTGTGCGTAAACCGATGTGCGTCGTGCGTTTATTACTCCTCTTACGCATATAAAACTCTTTCAGTTTTCTATGACCAACGCGAATACATGAAACGCGAGAACTGCGGATCTACGCACTTTTTATTTGGGTCATTAAAGTTTCCGTCAGTATATCACACGATATCAAACTTAGCGATTATGTATACACACACACACACACACACACACATATATATATAGCTTGGCGATTTCTTCAGTCGACCTACGCATTTTCCAAAAGGGAATGCGTAGATCTGCCAAAGTCTCCCTTGAATGCACGTTTGCTTGTGTATTAAAAAGTTTAGATATTTTTATATTTACATTTGTTTTTAATTGAAAGAATTTAAAATAATAAACATGTAACATTTTTAGTATAGGAGAAAAAAGATTATAAGATATATTAAATATATATTATATATATATTATATTTCTCTATCATCGATATAATATATTATAAATTTCTCAACGTGATATATATAGATGATACATGCACAATATTTAATGGAATTATGAATATTAAATTTATATGTTGAGGATGAATCGCGCGTCCCTTAATCTTGCAATTGAAACAAAGCAGAAAGAAGAGAGACTGGTTGATAAATTTGTTTGATACATTCGTGCATGCGTGACATGCACGCACTCGATAACCGATAACCGCGATGATGAAGCATTGACACCCGTTCAATTGAAATGAAGTATTTCAGATTTTTCCAAGTACAAGGATAAAAGTGACAATTTTTTATTTACTTTCTCTTCTTCGCTTTCTTTACATCGATTAATTAATGTCTCTCTTGTTAAAAGTTTCTCGGTAAAACAAAATTATAAAAACATAATTAAGAAAAGCAGTATAATTCTACTACTATAAAAAAATAAAACTATAATTCATTAAAATTAAAACAGTTGTTTTTTTCTCTTGACGCTGACACATTTATCAATGATTTCTTAGTCGGCGATATTTACGTTCCTTTCAATATAAAAGAGGTCTGTTTGACGATGCATTTTTTTTTGTTTCGTAAGAAACATGCTTAGTTTGGGAATCGAATAACGAGTTTCAAATTATGCAAGGGTGGACATTGGAGGAACAGTTAATAACATACTCCATAGCTATTGTAGTCCAGGGTGAGAAGTGTGTCTCCTGATACTAAAAGGACATGATAGAACGTAAATGTAACAGGCGAGAAATTTTTATAAGACTACAATTTTCATTTTTATATAAATTTTATATATACGATATCATACATTGCTAAATCACACGTTTTTATATTTATAGTATATATATCCATATCTCTCTGCTCTCTCTTTTTCTTTATTTGTTGAAAATTCTTTTGGTTTCTTTTCTCAATTCCATGCAAATCATATTACGAATTATGTCGCTTTAAAATTTCAAACCGACCCAATGTAGAATTAAAAACATATACGTAGCCGAATAGAATTCGAATAATTCTAACAAGATTCTTCATTGTGGCAAGAAATTTTTTAAAATGAATCCTGCACAAACTTACGCATATCGGCGAATTTATGAACACTGTAAAAAAATATTAATTCGTACAATATTTTTTAATTAGCAATAAATCGAGTCGCTTGATATTTTTTTATAATTTACAAAAACGATACATCCGCAGAGATTACAAAAAGGTACATATAATTTATAAGTACAAAATATGAATATGCATTCGCGCATAGAGACTCTTTCTCATTAAATACATATATATGAAAAGGTATATATAATGATTGTAAAGTAATAGAAAAGATCATTGAAATAGAATTCTTTTATCAAATTGTAAAAGTCGCTATGTGTGTGTGTGTGTGTGTGTGTGTGTGTGTGTGTGTGTGTGTGTGTGTGTGTGTGTGTGAATATATAAACTGCGCGTCATATTGCCGTATATCTTTATCAAAATTTAAAATGTATATTTATCTTTTATTCATATTAATTGGTTTTTTTCTTTCTTTCTTGCGCGACTCGAGCGTTTTTCCCAACATTGTGTAGTAAATACAAATAAATCGGTAATAACATTGAAATCACATTAAATGTCAAAGATCGCATGTCAAAGATCACATGAAATGTTACATCTTTTTTATCGGCCATCCATAATACTTTTTAAAAACAGGAGTTTGAATTAAGAAAATAATTACTATAAATTACTTTCTCTTAATTAAAACTCTTGTTAACAAGAGTTAACAGTTTAAACAATACAAATGAGGATTGTATTTTCTCATATGTAACTGTTACATAAAAATTGATACAGTATTAGGAATGTGTTCGCGTATATTATGTATCCTACTTACATACTATTATGTTAATTATAAATATAAATGCATAAAAAAAAACATGCATATATGTATATAATACAAAACATTGGCAAATATTTATGTATATATACTATCATGCAAATGATATTGCGTTGCTTATTCTCTTGATCAAGTCAAGAAATAGATATTTGATTAAAATTTCGGTTAATTTCTTTAGTTTCATGATATATTCCGTATTCCTGTGCAATTGCACTATACAAGTCTTTCCTATATAAAATTGAATTGTTTATATTAGAAAATACGTAGAAATTAATCAGATCAAGAATTTTCACATTTTATGTACACATATGGAAATTTTTGACAATAAAATTGACACTTCTCTTACATTTATGCTTCGTTATATAACATATAGATTAACAATAAAATAGACAAAAAGATATTTTGTCTTTTTTGAAAAGCATTTATAATTAATTATATAGTATGCTTATTATATACTACATGGTATTTTAATAAGCAACATTGACATGCTATATATTTGTAACAAGATAATGATTTTCATTATGTTCTTGTCATGCTACTCTCTACACATGATTTGTAGAACAACTTCATTGAATTAAATTGCAAATAATAATTATACTGATATATGAAAATATAAGAATATATGCATAAGAAAATCTGTCTTAGAATTCTATCCTTCATTAGGCCATTTATGTATATATATAATTTTCAACATTTATCAT
The DNA here is from genome assembly GCF_030449975.1 of Polyergus mexicanus. Lineage (NCBI taxonomy): Eukaryota > Metazoa > Arthropoda > Insecta > Hymenoptera > Formicidae > Polyergus > Polyergus mexicanus. The sequence goes on from NW_027223324.1 coordinate 4,560,246, forward strand.
ATAATAATAAAATTTTCGATGTAACGCGACTCAGGAAAATATTCTTGCATATTTATATGTATTTTCATATGTAATGCGTATTTTATCTGTGTTGATATTTTATATTTGCTCTTGGGTATTTTGAAGATGTGCAATATCTCATGCGAGATATGGAATTAGCAGCAAATCACAAAAAATGTTTCTTTTTTTGCACTACAATCTGATAGATATAAAATCTTGTGTGTAATTTTTATGAAATCTTACTTTATATTCTGCAAGTGAAAAATTATAAATGAAAAGGAACTGAAACTTTATAATTGATGAATTATCTTTAAGGATATTATAATAATAAAGATTATATCTCTCAGAAATTGAGATAATATAATGGGGCTATTTTAAATGTTAAGATAATTAATTGGTTTTCTACATGAGTAAAAAGAATGAATATATTTGATAATATTTTTATATGAAACGATTCTAGATATCTGTTTTTCACTTATATTTATGTGATGATTGATCACTATTTTGCGACAATTTGAACTTTTGCATTTGTAATGTACCAGATATTTGTTCGCGCGCGTAAATCTTTGTGAATAGCTATATGAGAATATGTAAAAACCTCATTCAGACATATGCTGCAGATTCGTGATTTCATTTCGACGTTGCAGTCGTTCTGGATGCGAGCAAGCCAACTGACTGAAATCACGAACGACGTCATTGAATGTTTCATCACCGGTAACGCCTATTTCGGAATCTTTCATTTCTTCATTTAGTAGGCCAAGTCGTAATCTGAAATATATGTCGATGCAATAGAAGAAAATATTTTAATATTTCTAAATCAATTCTTGCAAGATATTTACAAGGTAACGATATCAGCATTCGCTTCTTTTACAGCAATCGACAAGGGTTTTATCCCATATTCATCTTTGATGTGCTGATTAGCACGATGTTTCAGAAGCAAGCACACTTGTGCAGTATGGCCTGTAAATATTAATACATTCATATAAGATTGTAGTATTCCAGAAATGTAAAAAAATAATTTATAATTTATTAGCATATACCTAATTCTGTTGCTAAATGCAATGGTGTTTTTCCTTCGGCATCTTGACAATTGATTTGTGCACCATTCAAAAGAAGATATTCACATGACATGACAGAGCCCTGTGTATCAAAAACGCGGGATTGTTATCATTTTTATACTTTGCAGCTGGTTTTGTACAAAATTGAACAAAAATAATATTATAATACAACGTTTTACAGAAAGATTCTGGTACATACACTTATTATTGCTTGATGCAATGCACTGCGACTTTTATCATTAACATTGGACCATAATTTGTCAGCACCGGCCGCCAATGCTGCACACATTACAGGCAAATTGTGTGCCAATGCAGCTTTGTAAAGCAGTATGTCAGGATGCAGATTTTCAATATCTTCTTCGTCGGTAAATTCCTCGTCTTCGCCAGCTGTCGAATCTTGATCAGAGCTTAATTCTAGATTACCGTCCATAATCGGTTTTGGTACATCGCAACCAAACATTAATATATCCGATTCTGTTTTTTCATTGCGATGCTTCTCTGATTTAAGCTCTGTATTTTTCGAAACATTTTTATTATCGTCTTTGGTATCATCGGTGTGTCTGCTGGAATTGTCATCCGATTCACCGGTTGAAAACGTGCTAGTATCAGTTGTCGATACATTTACTTTCCGTTCGCTTTCTACCAAATTAGTATCTTGCATCAGTTCGCTGCTCGCAGCTTCTCCACAAGTTGCAGTATTCTTAACATGTTTATTACCATCATCCAGATCGTTTTGCGAACGATTCAATATCTTTCCATAGAGAGTGGAGTTATTTTTTAAATCTACGTTAGCGCTATCATCCGAGCTTATTGAATTCCGTTCAGTCTTCCTCGCTTTTCCAACGGAATTCAAACTATCGATCGACGTGTGCTTGCTATCATCTGAACTCGTTGAATGATGGCCTTCCTTTACGGATAACAATGTTGACGTTTTATTACAATTATTACTATCGATCTTATCACAACTGCGTGGTCTACGACGTAACTTACGCACGCTCCATTTTCGAAAATGCGTTTGCTCTCGACTAGCGTGATGCCCGGTTGGTATCACGTCAGTCAAAGATTTTACAAATTTACGATCTACATATTTCAATTTTATCCAAGTTTCTCGAACATTACTAGAAAGAGAAGATGTAAATATTTTATTAATATACTTATTTTTGCTAAGTTTTTACTTGTTAAGAAATAATCAATTCACCATAATATTGCATACCTATTGCATTTTGGTGTAGCTTTAATAATGTCGGAAGGTACAGGTAGAGCCTCATATATACTGTTTACAACAGAATTACCTAATTCCGCCATCACTTTTAATATTTCTGGTTCCCAATCATCTAAAGTCAAGGAGCGAACTTTGCTATAGTGTACCCCAAGACTTCTATGTACACCAGAACATTCTGTACAAATACCAAAGATATTAGGTGTACGATGTTATAAATAATAGTGTATGTTAATATATTTACCTATGCAAAGTGTAATGCCTAGATTGATACTGGCCCACCTTGGGTTAACATCACCACAATCGCAACAAACATCATTACCTGAGATCTTTAATAACTGTTCCCACACTCTAAAATGTTAAAGCAATTTTCATTAAAATAGGTTTGTCCCTTCAACATAAATCAATGGCATGTAAGGTTTATCAATCACCTCGATTTCGGTCTTGTTAATCGTCTCACGGGACCCTTGTTATCGCGCGATTGCGATTCATGTGGATTAACGCCAGCACCTATACTCATACCTCTCTGAATGGCAGCACCAATAGCTTGTTGCATCGCAGTCACCCAAGCCAAATATGTTTCTTCGCTGTCTGCTTGTAACATATGGCTTCTATAAATTAGAAAACAAGTGTTTTTTTTCATATCCACCAAACTCTCTTTTTATCATTGCAGAAAAATGAAAACATAAAATGTATACGCTTACTTTGTCGGACTTACAACTTCAAAGCAATTCCTCCTATCGCAATCGACCACAGGTTTTACAGTGCATAATCGTAGATCTTCTTCCATAATTGTATAATCTTCATCACCTGTTCGTTTTCGATATACCAATTGATGATCCTTTAAGCAGAACCATCTCCTATTCCAGGTTTTGAAAGCATTACTGGTTCTTTTAAATAGGTATCCTTCCATTTTTGGATTGCCAGGTACCGGAGAAGGGATCAGATCTCGATTATTAACGTATATATGCCGATTTTCCATTTCCTTTTCAAGCTTATTTGAATCACCTCTCATCTTAACTAAGTTTTCATCGAGATCTTTTAGAAATGGATCTAGATCTTGAGCGAGATCGCTACCTTGGTGATAATAAGTAATACATGCATGCATATAACTCAGCAACGTGCCTAATATTTCATGTCGCTTGCGTGCTTGCAGCATCGTCAGTACATGAATGTAATCTAACGCAGTATGTCTAAAACACGATCGAGTGGCCGACAGGATATTCGAAGTTTCTTCATATTCTGCAGGCCGAGATTTCGGTACTTGAGAGTTTCTATTTAGCGCAATATCGAGATCGCCTGAAATTTTTTCAAAGTAATGCCGAGACTCTTTTACTCTCTTAATGTCACTGGAAAAGTATGCGAGATAAAATTTGGTGTAAATCAGTCATCTGTCAACTTAACGCGATAATATGTGCAGGAGAGCTCACCTTTTAATAAAGTTATTAAGATCTTTCATCACAGTCCTAGAAGCTTGGTCTAACAAAATAGTATGATACTTGTTCATTTCTTGTAAAGCATGAATAAGTTTATTTAAGAATGCCATTATCTCAGGATCATCGCTAAAGTATATAGATAACTCCCATAGACTATTAGCAAACTGACTGTTAAAAAGACAGAATCATCATTAATATCTATGCTGTTAAAAATATATAATAAGAAAAAAAATACAGTAAATTATATTAATCTTAAATAATTTTTCTTATGTTAGCAATTGGCGATATGAGCATGTTTCAAATATATTATGCAAAATAATATATATATATATATATATATTTATTTTGCTTATATCTTGTTCAATATATTATTTGTTAATTTAATAATTTGTCCTTAATCTCTTTTTTATAAAACGATATAAAAATATATATGTAAAACATTTGTATATAGTATTCATATATATTCATAATTTCATATAAATCTATTTCCAATTTTTAATTTTCAATTTTTTAAAAATACATTTTATGTAGTAATTATAATATTGATGCAATAGTTGAAGCATAAATAAATATATCAATCTTACTTTTGCTGTCCAACAAAGGCTTTCCCAGTGTCGATGGTTAGACTGCAATTCTTTAATACCTATAAATAATGAAAATAAAGCAAATAACATATCATTAGATATAATAAAATATAATTATGTAAATAAAAAAATATTTTCTTTATATTATACATTATATACATATATATTCTTATTTTTATTTTCTATATGCATTGATTATATTACTTCTTATCATCATTGAATAATGAAAAATTTATGCTGTAAAAATTCAACTAGTACAGATAAAACACAGGCTTGTGCATCATTGTATATTTTACAATACCTTATCTAATTTTTGTTCAAGTTGATCTATATTCTTCTCCACCTCTTCGATGCAGAATCTACAAAGTTCATATTATTTTAAAAAATATATGTGTTTTCATTTCTTATATAATTTTATCTACAAAAAATTTACATGAAGTAAATATATTTAAAAAACTATATATAATACAAATTATCAGTTTTTCTTTGTATAAAAGAAATTATAATTAGACTAAAGGAAGCATAAAAGAGATTATACCGAAATTTCGGAGTATCTCGTAAACATTCTTCGAATTCGATCAAAGGCTTCATTTTGTACTCTAGATTTTTCGAGATCTTTGAATGCAGCTTCGTCCGTTGTACTGCAATCTCGAAATGTCGTACACGCGATGTTTTCCATGAAATTAACACGTTGGGTTAGCAGTCCAAGTGCAATTAATGAAAATTGTACGCGCGCGCACTCGTGTAGAACAAACTCACTTGTTCTGTCAAGCGTTTGTCCGCGTCATAGAAGTAAAAAACAAGAAATACGTAAAAAGATGACTGGACCATTAAACTCTATACATATGTATTGAAATGTGCTCCCACAAAAGTATATTTGACGTATAAAGTCTCTTTGTCCTTTAAGCGCATGCGCATCGAAAATTTTGTATACTTGGCATCATTGAAGAAAATTGATTGGTCCATTTCCAATTATGCATTCGCGTATGGACCAATCAATTTCTTTATGCATATGTTATGCGTCTGTGCAAATCCGTTTGGATAGGCCTTTATTTATTTTCATATACATTTACATCCTATATAATATATAATATATAATTAAATTTCAAATAAATTTTATTTTGCTATAATATAAAATTTGAATATTTTTTCAATATTTCTGCAGATCAAAATATACAATAACACAAGCGGATTAACAGAGAAATTATTTATAATTTAAGTATTATTTGAGCAATTTTTTTTACACTGTTCGGTTAGATTTTAACTTTTTTCTAATTCTATTCTATACCTATCATGTGTTCATCTATAGAGTGGGAAAACAAAAAAAAAAAACAAAAAAAAAACAAAAAAAAACGCACATTTTCATTCTATACATGCCAGTGAAATAAAAGAGGAGATTAAGGGTAGATTCAGAGTAAAGAAGTTTAACTAATAATATAAGATTAGATATAGATTGGAAGGAATGATTGTTAGACTTCAAAAGAATATATTATTTATCAGAAATAATATGTTTTTTCATGTGTCTTAATTAAAAGATTTTTATTTTATTATTTCATTTTAATATGAATCATCAGCTCTCTATGTCATTCTCTCTCTCTTTTGCTATATATATATTTAATATTTATATAATTATATTCTTGATTGTTTCACATAATATATGCTCGAAATATGTTTATATTATCATTATTAGATTATATTATTCAAAAAAAAAGAATTTGCCTACTTTTCAAAGAGCTTTAAAAACACATTAAAAATATCTGTATAATATTTACAAAATAGACATACTTTCAAATATTGCCATTTCACAGAAACAAAATACATTAGAAAAATGCACTTCTTCATATCACAATTTAAATATAAAATGTTATTAAGCATTTGGATTTTTTGACATTAATTCTAAATCAGAGTCCATCATATCTTTTACAAGTTCCTACAATATATATATATGTATATGTATTATCAATTTATATATAAATTTATATATAATATATAGAATAGAATATTATAACCCTTTGACTCTTATTACTTTTTTCTCTTTTAAGTTGAAGATGAAAGTGATTAAGAAGTTCATAAATAAAATTAAATAAACATTTATATTTATCGAAGAGAGACAAGATTCATAGATCAATATATCAAATTAAATAGTTATATTTAATATAATAAAAATATGTATCAAAAAATTTTAGTTCCGAACTAAATTATAAATTTGTATATATGATTCTCCAAGAGACAAAGGGTTAGATAATTGTAATAAATAAATGCATTAAATAAATATAGAAAATTACCTCAAATGTGACCGTTGGTTTCCATCCAAATTTGTTTCTTGCTTTTGACGCATCACCCAAAAGTACATCCTGCCCGAAAAAAGAAAAGAAAAAGATTAAATATATAATCCATGCAATGAAATTTATTTTCGATTTTTCATCTAATTTATATAACAATTATAATATCTTACCACTTCTGTTGGACGGAAGTATTTTGGATTTACGCGAACTAATACTTGACCGGTTTGTGCATCTTGCCCTGTCTCATTTATGCCTTTGCCTTCCCACTTAATTGTACGACCTATATACTGGAATGCTGTTTCTACAAATTCTCTCACACTATGTGTTTCTCCCGTTGCTATGACATAGTCATCTGGTTGTGTTTGTTGGAGCATTAACCACATTGCCTATACATACATGTAATATTATGTGTAATATAAATTATATATGTATATCTAAAAATTTGAAATATTTAATTTATTATAAAATGCTACTTTACTAACTTCTACATAATCCTTGGCATGGCCCCAATCTCGTTTTGCATCTAAGTTTCCTAATTCAAGCACATCCTGCAGACCCAAGTGTATTTTTGCTATTGACCTAGTCACCTTTCTCGTGACAAAGTTCTCTCCTCTTCGTGGACTCTCATGATTGAACAATATGCCATTACAAGCAAACATATTATAGGCTTCTCTATAATTTACAACAATCCAGAAGCTATATAACTTTGCGCAAGCTAAAATTTTGGAATTATATTTACATATATGTAATGTATGTATGTAATGTGAGTACGCTTCTTTCGTTTTTCAATTACCATATGGAGAACGTGGATAAAATGGTGTCTTTTCATTTTGTGGAACTTCTACTGCTCTACCATAAAGTTCAGAAGTTGATGCATGATAAAATTTCACAGATTTTTCCAGGCCGCACGTACGTATTGCATCTAATAATCTTACTGTTCCTACTGCATCCACTTCTGCAGTATATTCGCTCACTTCAAAGCTCACCTATGAATGAAAATAAAATAGAAAATATCAAATTTAATTTCAATTTATTGTGAATATTATATATGTATTTGATACAATATACAAACCATAACATGACTTTGTGCTGCAAGATTGTAAATTTCTGTTGGTTGTACTGCACTAATGACTTTAATTAAACTGCTGGAATCAGTCATATCGCCATAATGCAGCTTCATTTTACCTTGGCGATGACATTTCGGGTCTTCATATAAATGCTGAATGCGAGCAGTATTAAATGAACTGGCACGTCTGATAATACCGTGCACATCGTATCCCTTTTCCAGTAAAAATTCTGCCAAATAAGAGCCATCCTACAATGAAAAATAATAAAAGAGATGCAAAAAATACAAAATTATACTATTAATTATACTATTATATCTCAAAATATAGATGTAGTATAAAAAAGATAAAAGTAGTAAAAAATATATTTAGTAAAGAAAATCATATTTTAAAAATTGAAACACTGTTCTCTATCTTTCTGTTATAAAATGCAGTATTACATAAAGAATTGAATTGGAATTAAATGTATATTAAATTTGACTTACTTGTCCCGTAATACCTGTTATCAAAGCGACACGTCTACCATTGCCGGTTGCCATGTCGGTTGTCATGTTGTCAACACGTAACCAACAAAGGTTCACTTTGAATACTCGGTCTATTGCATCAAATCATTGCCAATAACGATAACGTTTATCGGTTAAAAAAAAAAACTAGTACAGAGAAAGAACCGCGATAATTATCATGCCCTATCCATTTTCAACACATAGGCAATAGGCAGTAAGATTAGATAAGCCCGCCGTTCATTCCCCTCCCCCTCAGTATTGTTAGAGTCGATAGTCGCTAGTCGATACTATCGACTCTGTTCGATTTTCAAAATTTTAAATTCTTTATTTAATTTAAATTATAATTTTGTAATTTTTATTTATATTAGAATCTCTTATAAAGTGTGCTTTACATGCTTTAAAATTTATACCTAATGAATAAAATATATAGTAAAAGAACCAAAACAAAGATAACAAAAATAAAATATGCGATTGGCATAATTGTAATCCATTTACACATGTAAATTTATTTTTATCCATTAAATACATATTTAATTATATTAGATACATAATAGATATGTATAAAGAAATTAATCAGTCAAATGTCTAATGTATAGGATACCATATTTTGTTATCTTCTTCGTATTAAATGAATAAATGGTTGATTTTTTTTTGTATATTAATATTTAAATACATTAGCATCATATATGGATAATATGATAAACACGGATTCCATATTGCAGCATTCTTTTTACTTATATCTACATATGAATGCTTTGCAAAGTATATTTTATAATACATTTGTGCTTAGTTATTTCATTTGTAGTCAACCGCAATATATAAATCTCGTAGATGGTAATTGCCTGTGATATGTGAAACATATCAAGGTGTATGAATATTATCAATATTTTTACAAATCACATATATACATTCTGCGATTTTTTATTCGTACAAAATATTTTTTCATTTCATTCTATATCGATATACCTATCAAAATGGATCGATGGTTTGGAGATAGGATACTCGGACATAATTCTTTTCAAATTATTGTTTACATACAAATATTAAAATTATGGATAAATAATTATTCCTTTATATTTCTACAGCTTAAAGCTTATCATTTTAGAAAGTAAGAGATTTTTTGAAATATATATATATATATATATTAATGTTTCTAACTTCTGTTACAATGTCATGCAAATAAATTAATCTGAATGCTAGAATACACAACATTTTATAATAAATATAACTACTTTACATTACCTGAAATACACATAATTTATAGACGTAGAAAGGTGTTTTTTTTTTTTTTTTTTTTTTTTAATATGGAGTATTATTTCATAATTTATTAATTGCGTGCATGTGTGTGTATGCGTTTGCGTTTATGTATGTGATGTCAAGAGAGAGTATTATTATTAATATATTAATGATACCAAAGCCATTTTTTAATAAAAGACATATATGTCGCAAAACTAAAATATATTTGCGACTATCTTGTAAATTTCCGTAGAATGTTGTCGATGCTAAATGTCACTGTTTTGGCAATATGTCCTGGAGAACCCGTATATTCGGTTTTGTTATCTTTTATCATAGCGTTTCCCTCATTTACCTCATTAATTTTATTTTGTTGCTGAAGTTTCTCTTGGCGTTTTTCCAAGTTGGGTAAAAATTCGGCCGACACCTGTAATTCAAGCTCACGTTTCAGTATCATAAAATCATTTCATGTTACTAAATTTGTATTTTTATGATATAAATATTTAAATAACATTTTTATAATTTAAATATCTAAATATTATGTATTCTGTCAAAAGGCCTAATTTCAAATATCAAAGAAAACACACGGCGTTTAGTATGTATCTCAACAAGTTAAGTAATATCGCGCCCAGAAGATTAAATAATTTCTTCATACCGACAATTCCGCAGACTTCTGCTTCTCTTGAGCAAAGGTCCGCTGTCGTCTCGTTCTCCTTCGTCTATAATTGCCATATTCGAACATCTCACTGGCGGATCGATCCAGCGTCCAATAGCTTCCCTTTCCAGCCGTATGATCTTCTTCGTCATTGTCCACGCTCATTTTATTTCGCGGAATCTTTACGAAGCAATCGTTCAGACTAAGATTGTGCCTTATGCTGTTCTGCCAGCCCTGCCGATTCTCCCTGTAATAAGGGAACTTGTCCATGATGAAGTGATAAATTCCGGAGAGCGTCAGTCGACGTTTCGGCGACGAATTGATGGCCATTGCTATTAGGGCAATATAAGAATACGGGGGCTTCTCGTAATACGGGGTTTTGTAACTGATTGCAGACGTTGACCAAGAGCTCGATGCTTGACAGAAGACCGGCCCGGAAATGTCAGCGCGCAACATCCCCGGAACGACGACGTTCGTAAATCCGTAGATACGCTTCATCGTGCACGTCTCAGATAATGTTTCATCAGTCGGAAACATCCACCAGTACTCCTGACATCGATGTGAATGGTATCCATGATTTTTCGCATCCTCGAGGAAACTTTGAATCTGAATGGGATAATCGCTTGGCTGCATCGCAAATCCTTTCGAGTATCCAGGATGAAAGAAGCGGATCGGTTTGTAAAATCCCGTAGTTTCTCGCTTCTGTTTTTTTTCTCTTTTAACGACAAATGTTGAAAATTTCACCGAATACTACAGCCTAATATATATATATATATTTTAATAACCGTAAAAAAAATTATTAATACGCAATAAAAGAAAAGTACTCCGTTAAATTTTACTCAAAATATTTTCTATTGCTGTATAAAACAAGATGAACAAATTTGCACTGATGTAATCGTCGTCAGATTGATAGAGACCATGTAACGGTACCCTGTCGATTAGGGCATAGACTCGCCGCGACTCCAGTTCTCCAACGAAGGATGTTTAATTTGACACGAGAATCTAAAAGTCGGTCCAACCCCGCCCATCGATGGTTTTCCAGGGAACACCCGTTTACGCTATCGTGGGGAGGCGGTTACCTATCCGGGACCGCACTACGTGTTTTATTGCTGTTTACACATATGCCGTTTCAACACCCACGCTGGCAGTAACCGCGCCGATATACAAACAGCGTTGCGGTAATTATATCGAAGCCCAACGGTTTCTCGGAAGCTCCTTCCTTCCTTGCTAACCGATATTATTTACGATCGATGAAGAGATATATAATTTAATATAAAAATCATTTACGTTGATTAAGCATATATTTTAATCAATTTAATAACATATACATGCCTATTAATAACATACATGTATCCAGCTAATGAAAAATCAATAAAACAAATTTAATAATTTGAGTGTAACATCATCAAAATTACATATTTAGTTTTTATATTTACATGCGTTATTAAATATAAATCATTTTTATTAACAATATGTCTAAGAGATAAAAAACTAGAAGAAATATAAATTAGGCACATACATACGAACGATTATATATACTGAAGTACAAAATGTGTCAATTATATATAATATAAATTATACAACAATTTTAATTTATCATATGATAATATAATCAGAATTGTTCTTTAACAATTGCATAATCTGCATCGAAGCTGCATAAATATTTTAATTGTTTGCTTCTTTTTTAATTTTATGAAAAAATGGATAAAATAATTTTAATAATTTGAGTGTAACATCACCAAAATTACACATTTAGTTTTTATATTTACAAATATAAAAGCTAAATTTTGCTTTTGTTTAGTTGTACGCGTTGCTCGTCAGATTCTGTAGTATTACTTTCATAGCTGCTGGATTGTCTCTCGGAACCTGCGCAATTAATAATATTATATACATTAAAATACATTAGATATATAAATAATGTATAAATTAAAATATATGCGTGTGTGGTGGCATTTCGATATCAAATATGTCAAAGTAATAATAGATCGAGTATGATTTAATGCTTAAATTTTTCGAATATATATGTATATCTTATATCTCGGTAATAATTTCTCATCCATTTTAATATACATTTGCCTGCAATTATAAAATAATGTAAATCACCGGAGCGAATGATTCATACAAACATGATATATATATATATATATATATATATATATATATATATATAATAATAATAATTAATAAATATCTCGCAACATTTACGTGATGAAAATAAATCGCGACGCTATTCATAGACAAAATATTCTGTTGTATTCTGTTGATTAATAATACACACGCAATCACACTAATTAATCGCGAATATTTTCATTGAATGAGTGCTATGAAGCTGCAACAAAGGATGAATAAGATAGAAGGAGGAGGAGGAGGCGGAGGTTGCAACGGCGGAGCATCTGTTAGTGGTTTATAAAAAAATCTTACTTTATTTATAAAATTAATTATTTATTTATCTCTCCATTATAGTAATTCTTTTTATATGTCATTGTATGCGAATATACTATGGATTGTATTTTTAACTAATTAAAAAATTCATAATTATTTAGATTATTTTTATATGTATTAGATTTTTATATTATATTATTATTTATATTTTAGACATTATTCCATAATTTAAATATATTTGAATTTTATAGATCAGAGTTGTGTACAAGAACTCTACCGTAGTACATCATGCCGATGAGTGTTATTTTTTATTTTTATATTTCGAGATAGATAAATCTTATCACACACAGTATATAAGTACACAGCAATAAAGAATTTTTACATTACTTATTTTTATGAATCATTTATTTGACAAAATCTGAGTTTATTATTTAATTTTAGAATTATTATTATATTAAAAAAATAATAAGAATATCGTAATTAGATACACATATAAATAATTAAATATATCTGTCTCGTGTAAAGATAATTAAATATATTTTATAAATTTATTATCTCGAAATATTGATGGACACGTATGTGACAGAAGAATGAAAACAAAAACAATACAGAAAATATTTTACAGAGTTACATATTACGATTAATGTATTTTAAAACGCATATTATAATGATACTAATCATTTATGAGCCCGTTTAATTCTAATTTTTTATAGTCCGTTCATCTATATTTATCAATAATATAACTTTATATCACTTGAGATCAAAAGACATAAAAATAAAATAAAACTCCAAAAAATGCTGCGCATGCAAAATAATTGTTAAAGAATCTTTTGTATAAATAATTTTTTGAAATAAATAAATTAATTTTAATATATATTATAACGATAATATATATTATAATAATATAATGTATAAAAATAATTGATCATTAATAATCGAATTATTAATGAGTAATTTACGCGTCTCTCAATTAACGACATCAAATTACGCATACTGCTTTCTATACGTCACAACGGATATGGTATAACATAAAAATCTATGATGAATCACTTTCCATAAGTGACGAAAGTGAACATGACATTAAAGAACATATTTCGATTTAGAATTTTACTTGTTGCAAATTAATCTTGATGATCGCTTACGGTGATATTATAATAAATACGGAAGTTGAACGGAAAGAGAGAAAGTGAGAGTATACATACCATATGTCCGGCTCTATTCACCCAGTACATACAAAATTTATCCCAAATTTTCAAAAAGCCCTCGAGAAAGCCATCTTCAGAGAGGAGCGGCTCCCTCGGCAACCATTTCCACCACTGTGCCCATTCTAATTTTTCGACCCAAAGAAGGGTGCCTAAAATATAATAAAGTAACCATGGATTATACGAGAATATTAAAAAAATATTATGCGTAATAATCTAGTGAATAGCATGCGTAATAGCTAGTGGAATAATGTCAGAAAAGGGGACTAACACAAGATATACGAAACGGTTCATTTTTGGCGATGTTATTACAAAGATGATAATTTTATATGAAAAAAAAGCTGAAAAAGTAGAATAATATTTTCTTATATCGGGTTTGATTTTTTACAAAATCGATTTTAAACACAAATCAGGTAATTAATAATATCTTTTAAAACTTAAATAATTTTTAATAAAAAAATTGTTGAGACGTTATCAATGTGAAGAAAAGAAGGAATTCAATTATTCAAGAATTTCTGTTACTCGGCTATTTGAGAAATATCTAGATGCTTGACATTATTTTAGATTTTACTTAAAATATTTCAATTCATTTCAATATATTTTTATCATTTATATTTAAAATGGCTATAATGTATTTTAATGTTAATCTATTTTATAAAATTTTCTTAGAAATTATTTTATTTGTGTTAACGCTATTATTCATCTCGTGTGTTGTAGTACATAGAAGAAAATAAATTAACTTACCCGGTGTATCGACAATTAAGTCCAATTGCCCATTGTATATGTATACGTTCAAGTTAGTTTCATTAAGTAATTCCTCCACTGAAACAGAATATATTTGTGTATTTTTTGTGAGTAGATTATAACGTATTATAAAATATAAGTCGCAGTGTATTATATTATACGAGAAATAATACATCTCTTAACATTTTGCGAAACATTCAGTTTTAGATGAAACACATGCGTGAATGTATTGGAATGCATATTACAATAGAGTTTCAAGTTTACACATGTGTTTGCTATCTCGTTTTTATTTCATGAATTTATATAACTCATAAAAATTGACTCAACAGCTTTTCGAAAGCTTACGAATTATTTAGCGTTTACATTCGTTTCACAAGGAAACGATGACAATGCATCATTAAGTTACACTACTTTCTTTATCATATTTTTGTTTTAATAATACATATATCTGACATATTTGGCCGATACCTATATTAGTAACAGGCTTCATAAAGTCCTCCATTAAGCTTTTGCGAACTATTTCAGATTGGTTACCATGAGTGACGTTAAGACCGAGAGCTTTTTTCACTGGACCATTCATCAAACTTTCAAGTGTCTGAGTCTCAATTTGAACAAAATTTCGATACATATCTACAATTTGTTAAAAAAACGATTTATATGTGATAATGATATTATTATGTTAATTATATTAAAAATGATCGTATACCTTCGTCAAAAAGCAATACATTTTGCGGTGATACTAAAGAAGAGTTACATTTCTTTTTTGTCAAAATATTATAAACGTCAACGTTGCAAGTTTTTTCTAAAATGATAGCTTGTGTGTAAGAGCAATCAACAAGTGCCTCTGTCCATTGGCCTTTCTCTATTTTATCTTTTGTGCTATTTGCTGCGGCGTCAATTTCGTTAAAATCTGCCGTATCAACCATACCCTGTAAAAATGTCCAAGAATTTTATAAGAATGCATAAATACCAGAGAATAAAATTTTACGTAAAACTAATGAGAGCCGACGAAGAGAAGGTGAAAGGGAGATGGCAGAGAAAGCCAGTAAATTTTATTATCGAGGCGTGTGTTTATCTTTTTTTCAATAGCATTATTTATGGATTATTTTTATACTATTGTATTATAAAATCGATGCATTGCCACAAAGACGATAAATAATTAAATATGTAATACTATGTTAAGTAGATATGGTGCCCATGTCATTACGGAGTCGATAGGAGAAATCCAAGGGTCCCCAAGTGCAATCCCCTTTAGATTACTTTCAATAGCGCCAGCTTTTTGAGCCTAAGGAACACAAGTTTGCGTTATGTTAGACACATGCAAATTTCTATTTAGTAAATTGTTACGTCGCTTTATTGGATGTGCCATTATTTGTGACAATTACTATAAATTTAAAAATATTATGCTTTACAGAAAGAGAGAAAATGTGTCCTATAATTACTTAAAATATCTCCGTTATTTTTCATAATACAAAAATGCGTCTCAGAAAGAGATTGTTTGCTTTATCTCTTATATAGTTGATAAAAATTTCTTTTTTAAATTACACTATTTTTCTTTTTTCGAGATTTAAAAATAATCAATATTTCTCTAAATAGACTCGTATAATACTTTTATTAATTTTTTGAAATTAGCGCATTTGTGTTTCTTACTCGATCCCAGACAAGCGCAAATTCTGCTCCCATTTTTCCACCATAGGATTCAGTGGTGATATACGTTGGGACAGGCTTAAATTGCGGTAATTGCTTGTAGAATCCTCGAATGCATTCTAAAAGATCGCTCGCGATTTGAGCGTTTGTCGTCGCGAATGCCGATTTGTTTTGACCGTAACTAAAGCCAGCACCAACAGGGTTATCGATGAAGAGAATATTGTAATCTTTGACCTATGACACAAATATATATTAGGGACTGTCTATAAATTTATTTTAATAGATTTATAAAAATCTGGTTTTTTTTATATTTTATTATATATTTTGCGTAATGTTTCGTTTTAATTTTTTATACAAATTATCATCCTTCTTATCCTTTTCCAAATATATTAATAATATCGAATCACTCTATACATTTTAATAAATAATGTCTCGATTATTAATAATGTATAATCTATATACATACGATTAAATATAGCTTAATTTTGACAGAATATATTTTATACTTTTGTATATATATTGTGCAATAATTAATTACCCAAGTGTAATTTCTTGGATTTAAATCCGTATCAAGAGGTCCTAGTTCTTCGAAATTTCCATACGCGGTCGAAGATCCGCCTGGTCCACCTTGTAACCAGATGATTAACGGTTTGTCGTAATATGATTTAACATCTGCCGTAGTATAATAAAGCCACCAAAACATGTTTGCATAGGGACGTACTTGAACATAGCCCCATTCTTGTTCTCCAGGACCGAACCCTGTTTTCCCTTTATTGATTCAAACAAATTTTATTATTAATAGATAAAAAAACGGAGCGTAACAATTGTATATATAACCGGTAAATTAGAAAAAGGCAAAATATTGATTAAAGATAAAAATAATTATCGTGGTTGTGATGAGAGATATAGATGACTCATTTATTTTGTAATGTGTATATTATTTAAAGTCATGTTATTATTGATATTTACAAAAAATATCTTAAATATTTTCCTTTGATTTCTGTTAAAATTATTTTGTATTTTAATTTAATACAATTGCGAATTTAAAAAATTTTCTGTCTCTATTTATTGTATATTGCATTCATTTTCTTTACTTGTTCTTATAATTCTTGTAGATACATCATTTATCGATGACGCGCGTGCCAATAAGTAAATTTTTTTTTTATTATAAAAGAATTTAAAAAAATTTAAATTGAATATGAAAAGACTCTAGTCTGAATATTTTGTCAATAATTTGATTTAAATATTATCTATCTATGGCTAATATTAAAATAGCGTATTCTCGAGACTATTTGTATGTAAAATAAATCTCGCGTGAGATTTGAACATGTTAAATTAGAAATTATTACTTCGCTGCGATGAGCTTCGAAATATTTCAGTTACGAGCAATGATTTGAAAGTCGACGGCGCAAAGACGAGTAGCTGAAATGGCATGTGTTTGCCAAGCGAAGACTTAGATAAATTTGCCAAGTCTTAAAAGAAATCGTAAAGTAAACTCCCGCAAACCTCCGTGTCATCGTGTAATATAAGCTATGAATGCAATGATTGAGCATTTCATCACTATATTACATCAAATTCGAAAAATTATGACAAATAAAAATTAAAATACCTATACATAATTATGTACAAAGAAACTGATTAGAAACTACACAATAGCCAATATATTCCAAAAATAAAAAAAAATAATGAAAAGAAAAAGGGATATTATATATATGATACTTAAAATATCTTATCAAAAAAATTATAATAATATATATATATATATATGGTATGTGTTTTAAAAATACACATCTGCCTAGTTTCTCAGGACATCTTGTATAATCCGAACTTCTTATTTTAAACACACTCGTAACATTTCACACGTAATCTTTCTTATTTGTCATATCTAGCAATCAAAATCAGCTGCTCAATATTGTATGATAATAAAATCTATCACGCCTATGCACAATTTGTATTTTATCTTACCAATACTTGCAGAAATAAAGCACAATACAGTGAAAATGCAAGTAAGTAGCCGCTCCATTGTCTTTTCGTGTTTCCGCGGCGAAGTTTCTCGAATACTAATCGTTGAGATTATATGGCGATACACACAAAGCATATATAAACATGCCTTTTATTTTCTTTTTTGTAGCAAAATATTTTGAAAACTAATCGTTGAGATATCATTGTTACCAAAAAGCATATATAAATGTAAATATTTATTTTATTTCATCGATATATAATCCGCACTCTCTTATTTATATACGTGACATTTCACGAGTCATTTTGACTATTTGGCATATTTAACAGTCAACATGAGCCGCTAATACAATATTATATATGGTAGCAAAATCTATCATCTCGATTATGACTTTTATTTTACCCCAATACTTCCAGAAACAAAACACAATATAGAAGATAAATAAATCCTTCATCGTCCTCTCGCGTTTCTGCGGCGAGATCTTTCGAAAAATGATCGTTGAAATTATTAATACACGATTTTATGCTATTTTATCTACATTATATTATTTTTTATCTACATTTCAAATAAATATAAATTAAATACAATATATATGCATCACGCACGATCATCTGTCATATAATCAACATTATTTAAACGCGATTAAGACATTTTGCGCTCAATGTTTTACTTTGTTCGACTTTTTTTTTTCCTAATTAATTGTTGGCTAAAGTTACCCAATAGATAATCTGCTTTTTTTGTTAACCCTTATCTTTATATATATATATTTAATGTTTAGTGAACGATAAATGATTTTTTTATTTACAATATCGAACACTATGCAAATTTTGTACAGAATTTCTTTTCAAAAACTTATTTCCCAGTATACTTATTTTATCATTTTTAAATCAACTTTTAATAAAGATATCGAGTCATATCTCTTAGGTTATAAGCGGTGAAAAATGATGAAAGTTTTTTAAAAGTTTAGTTTTAGAGAGAAAAGTAATGAAATATTCTTTGGTTAAGTTCAAGATAGACTATATTAATTTGAAAGTTAATTAGACAAAGATATGCAATGTGAAAAATTGGAAAGATTAAATGATAATTCTATAGAAGAATAATTTATAGAAGAATAAATGATATCTCTATATATATATAAAAAAATTATAGACATTGTATAAATAAATTTTTATAAAATACTGAGAGAGAGAGAGAGAGCCTGCTTTTAACGCGATGGATTAATAGCAGAATTAATACTTAATTTACCGACTTAAAATCGCGGAAAGATATAATGTTGCACGTAGTATATAAGCATATCAAACGAGAAAAATAGTGACAGAGGAGAAAGTCATCGTCATCGTTCAAACATTCGACTATCCACGGCAACAGGAAAAAAAGGAGCCAAAAAATAAAGTAAAAAGGAAGAAAACGCATATTCATGCACACGTTGGTATTACGTTGATGCGAAAAAAATGTCGATGAGATGAGCATTTTTAAATACATTGTATATTTATAAATTTGATTGCCGTTAGTATACGACTCGCGTGAAATCGGGCTCTTACAAACCGTCGACATAAATTAACTTCCCGTACTCGAGCTTGGAAACATCGCCCGGTAAAACAACGGCAAGGCAACGGGAAGTACTTATATCGAGACATTCTCTTCTCGGCGAAATACTGCTACATTAGAAAAGCTCGTAATAGCGTCGAGTCGTGAAACAGTTACGTCATTAGGAAAGGGGATATAGAGACGGGTAAAATTATCCATCTTGTAACGAACGCTCGAATTCATACATCGTTATCGCATATCGGCACGAAGCTGTGCGCGGTAAGTCTCTCATTGCAAAATTGCAATGCCGCGTTTGCCAGAAGAAATTACTTTACCCGTATGTCTTCACATCTATTACGTGGCCCCCCCGCTGATTGATATTCACGCTATGTGTCTCGAAGACACTTTCTTGGATTTGTACAGTATTCGCGACAGGTTTTTCGATTTATTGCTACTCCGGAAATTATCCGCAAAGCATGAAAAGGCTGAGCATGTCGAAATCGAGAACGTGCGAATAGTACGCTCCTAGCATAGTACAGCCGACTATTTATTTAGGACAACCGTTTAACAACTAGTCGCGCAAAACTATACGAATAAAATAAGTATGTCAAGTGCGTACGCGCTTTTTAATTTGTCTATGAGAAAAGAATTATATAAGAATTTCTCTCTCTCTCTCTCTCTCTCTCTTTCTCTCTCTCTGTATTCGTGAAAATATGTTCCGGTCCGGTCCATACATAAACAAGCCATTAAAATTCGCCAAAAATACATTTGCTCAAACAGCGCGTCGCGTTTACGCGCTTGCTGTATATATTTGTTTTACGTTTCGAGTATGGAGAAGGAATCGGCTTCGAGGAGGTGGAGAATCTTATAGCACGAGAGAGAGAGAGAGAGAGAGGAAAAGTCGAAACATCTTACATTGTAAAATATCCTTGTTCTTCTAAATCGGATATGAGTTTCATACTACATTAAATGTACAGTAAAAATATGTGGATAATGCGCGAAGTGAAGGAGCAAATATTCATTTCTCTCTCATTAAAAACTGATCGTTTAAAAACTAGTCGCGTATACGCACACACGGATAACAAGTCGGTGGAATTTTATTTTATCTCGCGCTAACGTCACGCGAAGAAATTTTTATGGAAAATGATAAAGTTGAAAGGCGCGAGCACGTCTTTCATTTAGAATTTAGACTACGTTCTTGCATTTTCCATATATGTGTATCCGGTATAACTTTCTTTTAAATACATTATTACGATTTGTACCGTACTTCAAAGATGTAGCGCGATCGCGAAGTCAATTCACGATCATTGTTGTACCATGCTTGCAAATTGTAGCGATCGGTCGCAGGTCAAGATCGAAAGTCTAACTGAGCCTATGTAATAGGCTATTCGCAATACGATTCTACATGATATAACGAATACATTGAACCTTCGCATTTGTATGTAACGACGCGGACTCTGTATCGATTGTGCAACATGCCAGCAGAATCGCCCGCAGAAACTGTTAAATGGATTTCACATAATGCAGAACGGACGTCTCAGACTTCCTGGTGAGAGAAGCCTATCCTTTTTATGAGCGAACGGCATCATTTATCGTAGCACTCGTTATCTTCTCATATACATATATAGATTCGTGAAAATCTAATCTAATATTGATAAAATATATATTGACGATGTGGGGAAAATAATAATAATAATAATAATAATATTTTACGCTTTATACACAAGGTGGTCCGAAAAAGCATTCTATCGATGTGTCCGATAGAAATAAAATTTGTATCATGATTTCTCTCTTCAAGATTGTCTCTTTGTTGATGGGAACCGGATTATGGATCTGAGAAAATAAATTTTAATTACGAGAAGTCATCTTTTCTATTTCATCCATAAAATGCTAAATTCAACCTTATATTATATCTTCTCTCTACCGTGCAAATGACTTGCGATGATTACTAGCGTGTTTAAATGCGGAAGGAAAGCGAATCTTCCGTGACGCCAATTTTACAGATCTTCCGATGTTATATGTTGGGTGCTTATGTATATCGCACAGTTATGGGAAAATTAATCTCCTCAGTATTTGTTTAGTAATATTACTTGCACTAGTGATTCGTCTATATCTATTTCGTGCATCTTTTTTTTTATACTTCTTTTTTAAGTTCTTCTTCAAATTGGTATATGTATTGGAAATTCCAGTAGCTATTATATTCGAACTATTATAAGATAGTTATCGTTCGATATTTAACTTGTCTACCATTGATTCCGTCTATTTTAAGGTCTGTGGAGCAAATTCGCGGCAGATTGTACTTGACATTTTGTATCTTTGTATGATTGTGCGTTAGCAACAGAAATCATGTATCATTCCCGAGGCATAGTGAAAGTAACCGATTCGATTATCTGTATGAAGACAAAAAAATCGAGAGGACAGCTGCTTCAGACATCATATCGAAAGAAAGTCAAAGTAATTCCCATCGTGGAGTTCGAATAATGACTCTCTCAATTTGTCGCTTCCTTGTCGCCTCACCTAGAAAAATCGAGAGAGATTCTGCATGCACGTTTAAATTCAAATTAAACGAAATTTGACAAAATAAATGTTTGAAGATGCTTCAACCGATTTTCCAATTTTCAAGATTGACTTTCTTGAAAAATAAAACAACTCGTACAAACGTAGAAAAAAAAAAAAAAACAATTTCCAATTTTGCATATTATCGGCTTATTTCCTTACATAGAATTTTTATGACACCCCTGTGGTACTGTCGATCATAGAACGTGTACAGAAGCCGATGGTAATCAATTCTGATCATCTAACGCGGGTGCAACCCGGCGCATCTCTCGGCGGACATACCGTCGGTGAAAGGTAACCGCGATGAATGCACTTTTCAGGAACGACAATAACCCCGGGGAAGAAAGTCAGAGTGAGATTCCGCAGGTGGCGAAGTGCGAGTGCGAATACACTTGGTTGCGATGCAGGCGAAAATTATTCTTTCACGTGCATTACGAAATGCGCCTTTCCGTATCGCTGCATCGTGGGATGTATCGTGTGCCACTATAAAATAAGAAAGGCATTTCTTCAAGTTCTAGGAAAAGCTGTAAGATTCTGTGTGTAATTTACAGTGACATGTTAATTTGTTTCAACACGAGTATTGCTGTTTTCAAAATATCAAATTGATGCAGTAATACAACGTGAGAGAGAGAGAGAGAGAGAGAGAGAGAGAGAGAGAAAGAGACCGAGAAGAAAGAGAGAACTATTATATGAATAACAAATATCTGAAATTTATTACTACCAGAGTCATTAAATGACTCTAATTTTTACTAATCTCATGCTAAAAAAATCGCGTTCTGCTTATGAAAGATTTTAAAGAAAAATTATTATAACAGAGTCACATTTTATTTATAAATGTTTATCAAACACTTAATAAAATAAAATAAAGAATAAATAAAATTAAAATTAAAATAATAATATTAATAAATTAATAAAATAATAAACATGACCATATATCTATAATGTGTCTTTTATAAAACTACAATATTATAATCAGCTATGTGAGATGTAGTAGAAAGTCCAATTCCCCCGCACGGTAATAATCGTTTAAAAGGCCCTGATAATAATTAGCGAGAAAGTGATCGCTGCTTGTGTAGCGTGTATATTGCATGTCATCGGACATTGGTTGAGCATTAGCATTTACATCCGTCATATACGTCGACATTAAATTTGATAACTTTTGATATCTAACTCTTTTAATCTTTCAATCATAGATTTGGAAATTAATCATCAATCTTGCCAGCTAATTTTTCCCAAAATTCTATAATCAATTTTTTTTTTGGTACAAAGATTCTTAAACTATTTTTAAGACTTATATTAATTTCCATTGATTATATTCGTATATTTTATGTTAATTATGCAATTGCGTGTTTAATATTTGTGTATAAATAGATAAAAATTTTTTCTCTACAAGCTCTCTCTCTCTCTCTTCATAATTTACTCGATATAAACCATATTTACAATTAGTGTCATGCAATTAAAAATTTAAATTATTTTTATTGCAAGAGAAGCAAAGAGCATTTTTTATATCTGTCAAATATTTTGAATTTGTTTTATCATTAAAATTCAGCGAATTATATTACATTTTATGCTGCTACATATCTTATCGCTCCGCATTTACTGTGAAGCATTTACTGTGATGAACGAGGAAAATCCCCTCCTAACTGAAGATGTACACGAAGAGTCGAGACCCCCGTATAGCACCATGGCACTCATTGTATCCCTCCTCGAAATACCTGCGTGTCTAGAGTATCTAGGCGTCTAGATAGAGGAGCACTCTCTATAAAAGCCTCGAATGTCATGATGAATTCGTCAGAAGAGTGACGAACCGTAAAAAAAGACGGCACTCGTTGCCATCTTTTTCACATACGATGGGCCACACGGTTCCCTTTCGAGGAAACATGCAGTTTATTCTGGTCAGTGTTCATCTCTCGCCGTGCTTTCATTTTTTCATGTCTTAACCGTGTGTCAGTGCGCCTGTGATATATGTGAGATTTTTCGAACGGGAAGTGACGACGTTATTCGTACATAGCATCGTGGAGTATTTTTTTTTTTTTTTTTTTTTGTTTGTGTGTGTGTGTATTCGTAGGTCGATTTAGATTCTGCCGGTGAACATATCGAGCGGTGCCATGCATGATACATTTCGTGCGTTTTTTGTCCCTTTGACTATAGCTCGATCAACTGAAATATATTTAATTTATTAAATATATAAAATTGTTTATTTTTTCAATAAAAAAATGAAGATGTTTATTAAATTTTTATCTCGCTCTCGTTGCTTTTATTTTTTGATATTATCTTTAATAATGTTAATATTTTTCTAATATTATATTGTATATAGAGTAATTTTATATAAGATAAAAGTTGATTCTTTTTTTTTATAGAATATAAATAATATATATATATATATATATATATATATATATATATAATATTATAGATAAAAATTATTTACCATGCATTATTTTAAATGTATAATAATTAAAAAAGAAGCGATCTTTAAATTAATGATAAAGACATTACATTGTAAAATTATATAAAATTAATATAGGATTACTATCTCTACAGAAAACTCTTTATTTTATAAAAATAATGTTTACTAATAACGCATAATAATTCTATTTCATTTTGACATTAGTGGCAAAGAATAATACATGATATTGACACGACTTTGAAATATGAAACAGTAGCGTTGCATTAATGTAGATGATCTTAAATGAGCCGATAAATCACTGCAATTTTCTAACGGCAATTGCTATAAGCGAGCATTCGTCACTTTTCACTCGCCGCGAAATGGAAAGTGGTGCAAGTAGGAGGCACACTTGAATATATATTATGGAATTACATTAAATGTCATGTGTAAAATTTAACAAAATTAATGGAAGTTAGTGAAAAAATAGTAAAGTCAAAGTCTCAACATTTTACATTTTCATGAACGAATTTACATTTAGAATGCTCTATTATTCTTATATTTTTTTGCCGTAA
This sequence comes from Polyergus mexicanus, assembly GCF_030449975.1. Lineage (NCBI taxonomy): Eukaryota > Metazoa > Arthropoda > Insecta > Hymenoptera > Formicidae > Polyergus > Polyergus mexicanus. The sequence continues at coordinate 4,585,262 of NW_027223324.1, forward strand.
TAGCATGACATATCGACGCTGTGATGTTAATAATGAGATATCTTATGTATATCTAGAATTGTGATAATATTTTGAACAGTAATTCAAGATGGCCTTCTCCACATAATGTAGTATTAATGATATGACAGATTTTTAAAAGCTACATTTTTATTTTTTTTAAGATAAACATATACATTTTATTTATTACAAAATAAAACTCGTATGTGTAATATCTTAAATCTTGTTATTTAAAGATATCTCGTTGTCAGTATTTAATCAAACTATATACAGATAATTTTTATTTGAATTCTCTCACGGAAAACCGGAAATATATACAGCGTATTATTAGCTGGATAGGACGATAATTATAAAACAAATTAATCATCGGATAATTTACAATTGTCAATGTCGATATAAAACAGAATAATGTAGGAGTATAAAGTAATCGTGTAAAGTCGTATTAAAATGGAAGTAAGCCGAGGCCATTATTAATATGTAGATAATATGCAAACAATTATTATTGTTATGTTAATTTGAGAAGAGGCAAATCTATTTAATCAGTATAATGATGTGTAATTACTGAAATTTCTGTTGCTGTTACTGCAATAGCCGGCGTAACGGAAGAAAGCGTTTCCGCAGAATCTCGAGATTTTTGATATCGCGATTGATTTGAATATATTAAAATGTTTAAATAATATTCCGAATATGATGATAACGCGAATATCGTTAATTCATAAACAATCAAATACCTAAGTACTCAACTGCGCTAATAATTATGGCTATAGTCCTTTCAGAGACTTAATGTGAATTATTTTTTATTTATGAATTGATCGATTTACCCGAAACTGATCTCTTTTGTAGATCAAAATAGAATAAAATTATTACATTTGTCGCAATCTTCTGTAATTTTTCATATTAAATATCTTTGTAATTTATTCTCAAATTACAAATTTAATGAAGTGTTAAATTTTCTTGAAATTTAATATACTTTTACTGCAGGGCACATTTTGAAGTTTAGTTATTCTTATTTTCAATTATTTATTATTTAAAATCACGATTACAAAATCACAATCTTTCGATACTTATATTAAGAGAAAAAGATTCGATTCTAAAAATACACCAAAACAAAATACGTAAATTAATAAGGTAGGTCTGTAACACATCTAAATTGCAAATAGTCAAACGGTCCCAAATGATTCTCGTGAAAGAAAAAGAGACAGAAAGAAGGAGAGAGAGAAGTAGGACATCTAAAATACGATATGAAAATAAACGTCACATCGCCGCAAGGTTCTGGCTACCACGACAAGCACCGCCTAAGGGTAATCCGTGAAAAAAAAAGAATTTTGATGGGGCCCACTTTCCAGTTGGTACAAATTTCACGGTCCCCCGATGACCCCTTCTGAAAGCATGAAGAAAAGAAGTCGGAGGGGGAAAGGGGTCGACCTAATTCGCGCCGGTGTTTACGTCGTCCGCGCGACCAATACTTTCGTTTTTGAGAGACGCGTTTGTAAGCCGTTGAGTGCGTAGAAATTCGCAGATTTCCGTCACTCAGAAGATCAACTTGTTAGCGAAAAACCGGCGTGAAATTGATGGCCGGCGATCGTGCGAAAGCGATAATTATAAAGCCGCGCAATTCGCTTGAGAAAAAAAGCAATTAATACGGCGAGGGTGTCTTTTTTTCGCATGGTTAATCGCATAATCAGTGTTCATCTGCGATCTTTTATATGTAGATAGATATGTTTGATAAGATAATAATCATTTTTAAAAATTTAGATTGTAGATAATCGTCATCATTAATATTATTCTATATTGTTACTTGATAATAAATTGGATTATTTATTATATAAAAATATTTGCAAAACTAATAAAAAAATTCTTTCAGACAATATTGTGTGGCCTCCTTGTTATCACCGTATTTGGAGACCCGATTAGAACAAAAAGAGAGTGAGTATATAAATGATTAGACATCTATATAAAATGTTTTTAAAGATGTAATTTTTTATATGATTATATATAAAAAATAGATAAAGTAAATTAATAATGTAAACTTAAAATGTTATAAAACTAATGGTATAGATTAATATTAATTGTTTTTACTTAAAAAATGAAAAGCGATTAAAACAGTTTTTAAAAAAAGCGAGTAATAAAATATTTTCTTCTTTCCTTCTTTCGATATAACATGATATAAAATATATAAATATTTTTTATACAAATGAATTTATGATTATTAAAAATTTGCTATTTAAATACATGCAATATGCTTTTGTCTCAATAATGATTTATTGAGAAAATATTTATGGAATAAAATTTTTTCACATGTATATACCGTCATCTTCAAAAATTCCTCAATTCATATAAAAATGTTTAATATTTAGTGAGATTAAAAAGCTTTTTATCGCGCGATTAAATTACGACGGGTTATAATACCCTGTACAACTTAATCTCTTCCACTCTAATAAGAGAAATACTGTAGGCCACCCATAAGCTCGCAGTATGGCGCACCACCAGCAACGTCCTACGGATTACCGAACGTAGGGCCATCCGATTCTTACGGTCCACCCGCAAAATCTTACGGTGCACCGTCCGATTCGTATGGAGCACCACCTCCACCACCATCGTCGTCTTACGGTGCGCCACCATCGTCATCGTATGGCGTGCCATCCGCGCCTTCGTCGTCTTACGGTGCACCATCCGCGCCTTCGTCGTCTTACGGTGCACCATCCGTACCTTCATCGTCTTATGGTGCGCCTTCTCAGAGTTATGGCGCACCGTCCGGTGATCATGGTTCCTTCGGCGGCGCAGGATCCTACGGTGGTGATCATAGCGGAGGATCCTTCGGCGGTGATCATAGCGGAGGATCCTTTGGCGGTGATCATGGCGGAGGATCCTTTGGCGGTGATCATGGTGGAGGATCCTTTGGCGGTGATCATGGCGGAGGATCCTTTGGCGGTGATCATGGCGGAGGATCCTTTGGCGGTGATCATGGCGGAGGATCCTTTGGCGGTGATCATGGCGGAGGATCCTTTGGCGGTGATCATGGCGGAGGATCCTTTGGCGGTGATCATGGATCTTTCGGTGATGATCATGGAGGAGGAGGAGGAGGGGGAGGAGGTGATTCATTTGGTGATCATCATGGATCGAGCGGTTACGGCGGCAGTAGCGATTTCGGATCACCTTCCGGATCCTACGGACCGCCTTCGGACTCTTATGGACCACCGGCACATGATCAACCAAAAGGTGTATGGAAAAAAAAATTGGTATGGAAACCCGAATGGAAACAGATTTGGAAAACAGAATCTAAAATGACTTGGAAGCAAGTATGGAAAAAAGTGCAGGTGCCGGTTTGGAAGGAAATTCAAGTGCCTGTCTGGAAGGAAATTAAAGTACCTGCCTGGAAGAAGGTCCAAAAACCCATTTGGAAAGAGATACAAGTACCAATTTGGAAAGAGGTCCAAGTGCCAGCTTGGAAAAAAGTCTGGAAACCTGTTTGGAAAGAAGTTCAAGTTCCTGTGTGGAAGGAAGTCCAAGTACCTGACTGGAAAAAGATCTGGGTGCCGGAATGGATTAAGGTCGGTATACCGGGCGAGCAATACGTGGGTAAAGACCATCACGGCTGGCAGTATACCAGTCATGGTCTCTGGAAGAAGAAATTGATATGGAAGCCAGTTTGGAAGAAGATCTGGAGAACAGAGAAGAAGCAAATATGGGTGAGTGATAAGAAACTGGAATGGAAGGCCGAGTGGAAGCAAATCTGGAAAACGGAGAAGAAACAAGCCTGGGTGACGGATAAGAAGCTGATCTGGCAGGAGGAGTCAGTGCAAGTGTGGGTACCACAGAAGAAACAGATCTGGGTCACCCAAAAGAAACAGGTATGGAAAGACGAATGGAAAAGCAAGTGGGTTCCGGTTTGGAAAGACGTGCAGGTGCCGGCTTGGAAGAAGATCTGGAAGCCCGTCTGGGAGAAAGTATGGGTTCCGATTGAACCCCACCACGATGAAGGTCATCATGGTTACAAGTAGAGGGTCATGTTCCATCGGCTCAATCTTCTCTTTAACTATCTCGCGATACGCAGAGATCAAAAGGTCGACTCGGAAAATTATCTGGGAATTATCGATGCCAAGAAAGTCGGTCAAACTTTATAGTCTTGTGATAATGGATTATACTTGCCGATAGACACATATATTTTAAGGAGAAAGGGAGAAGAGCTTACCAATAAATTCATACGACAAGGAGAAAAGTAAAATCTGCAGTTAACAAGTTAGAAAGCATCATGATGCGCGATGAAATACGAAGATAAATAGTAAAAATTTTCAATCGATTATTTCGATGATAACGCGGCGGAATCGTATATCTTTCGATTTTATGTAAAATATCGCACAAAAAATAAAAATAATCATCGAGTAATCATTAAAATATTATTGTAGCAGATATGAAAATATTATTTAAAAATATTATCTATTTAAAAAAAAGCAAGGCATATATATTAATAACCGATCTTTATCAAATGAATTTATAGCGACACGATTAAATTTAAAAAATCAGATATTTTATTAAATTAAGTTTTAAAACAAATCGTCATAAAAAATAATTATGTTATCAATTATTTATCGTGAAGAACTATTTGTGCAATTTTGGTATATCATTTACATTGGAAAAAATATTTATATCTTAAGATAAGTTTTGTTTTATTTCAGTAATTCAATCTTAAATTAAATTACAGAGAATAAGTTATAGGAAGAGTAATATTTTTTGCTTGTCTACTTTTTTTCAGAGCCGATCTACAGCGAATAGTATATAATATATACTATATACTATATACTATATACTATATATATATAGTATTGTTGAAATATTTTATGTCTATAGATGAGGCTTCTTAACTACGTGCATATATTAATATTATATGTAATTAATTCATCATTTTGTAAATATTGTTTGATTACTGGAATGCATGCATGTTTTAATACTTTTTATACGTTAATAAATATTATTTTTATGCTATCCCATAGATTAATATAATTTCCATGTTTCTATGATTATTCCTTTTTGTTGTCTGGAACATTCGATTCAATTCTTTAAAACGAAGAGTCTGTGAAAACATTACGAAAATGTAATAATTTCTTTTAACAATTCAAACATGTAACAATTTATTTTTATTTATTTATATAGTTAAAATAAACTAAATTTCTTATTTTAAAGAACTATTTTTTATTAAAAAAATTCAGATAAACTCAATAACATAACGCGCTAATTACATTTAATTTGTCAAGTTTTATTAGTAAAAAATACGCGCGTATAAATTTTTATTTTAGATAAAGCTTTTTTTAATTAGTACAATTACAGTAAAATAAAGTAATAAATAATTAATAAATAATTGAATAGTATATATAAATATATCTATATCATTTACAAAAAGTTAAATAAAAATATGTCACATTTTTTCAAATATAATAAACTGCATAACTTATCGTTTTTGAAAATGAATTTAATGTTATGAAATATTACTTGATTTTACGAATTATGAAATATGTAATTTTATAGAAATATTAAGTATAGTTGTCAATATTTTATTTAAGATTATATATCATGTATATAATAAGTTTCCATAAGTACTAATTATGGTTATAAATCATCATAGCTTTTTTGGAAAGATTAATTTGAATTGATGTTCTTTTCATCTGTATATAATAAATCTGGAAAAAATTTCAGATTACCGTAGAACGCAAAGAACAGAGGTGAAATTTATTCTTTATGATTGAAATGATATATTATATAAATTCTTACATTTTCTGATAATTTACGTCAGATCTAATATATAGTGTAAGATTTTTTTTCTCAATCTAACTTTGCGAAATAATTTTTAAGGATGACTGCGAGACACGATCATCGATCGTAGTGATCGTGCGTTTGAAAGCGTCTTATTCGTGTTTTCCGGGACATTTATCGAGATGTCGTGAATGTGACTCGTTCGTGCAACCATTAATTCGCATTAGATGAAAGTACGATGACTTTCATACGAGGATGCGCTGTGCAACATTAGGAAGGGAAACAGAGAGATGAGGGGGAAGAGAGCACAACGATGCTTTCTATGGATAAGACGAGAATTGAGCGAGCAAGCGTGTCTCAGGGTCTTCAGGGTCGCGAGACAAACTCGTGACCTTTACTTTCTCCATAGTCGTGCCGCAACAAGTGTGAGGGCGATACGTGAAGCTGCAGAAAAAAAAAAGAAGATATATGATCAGAATGGAAGGGAAGACATCGGCCGGAAGTCGTACGGCTGGTAAATCTCCCATGGCAGTTTAACGAGGATTTGCGCAAACTCGAAAGCTATTTGAAAGAAATGCCAAAAGTACTTTCGATTCAGACGATAATCGATTCAAAAGACAATCAATCAATTGGTTACGCTTTTCTCTTCCGATAGCTTTCGATTTTTAGATCGCCCCAGATTATTCGTTGAAAAATTATAGGCAATATACAATCATTATTATTGGCAACGTAATCTAACAATTATTTTTTTTTGCAACAAACAATACAAGAGACTGCGATAAATTCTTAGTTTTGAAATTATGAATATTATTAACAATAAGCACAAGGGACCAAAAATATGAAATTTTCGTATAGAAATATTTCTATCGTTTACGTTAAATTAAATTTAAAATTATAAATCTTAAATCATATTTAAATTATTATATATCAATTTTAAATTGTATAATTATAAAAAAAATACTGCAATATGAGATACGCGTATATACAAAAGCAAAAAAAAAAAAAACCTGGAAAGATTGTAATAAATGATGAGAACTTTCTCAACAATTTCACTTAAAAACAATCGTATAAACCTTTGCAAAAAAAAAAAAAAAAAAAAAAAAAACCTCATTTTTCGGCGATCTAACGAAAGTATAGTCATCTAATAAAAAGTAAAAGCGACAGGAGTTTTTTTTTATAGCGGAGTTACGCCGAGAGACAATGTCGAAATCAGTGGTACGGGGATGCGTATCATTCTCGCAAGTGATCTTACCTTCCTCATTACCTCGACCTTAATTACAAACGTTCCGGCAGTCTCTCTTCCTTCCTCATCGGGGCATAAACTCGCTTTCGTGCCTTTCGCCCGCAGCTGCCGGCAAAAGCCTCGAGCGGATTCTCACAAGCCGGGCTCTCCATTAGCATATAATGACGCGAATGTTAAGCTTGAGGAAAAGCTCTGGTTAACAGATTCATAAGATCTTGTCCGGAGAGTGAAAGTACTCGTGCGAGTTGGACCAACGAACGGGTTGCATCGCGCGGAGTTAACATTACGTGTAGCAGACCACGTCTACGATACGTCGACGCACAAAAAGATATAAATTGACGTGCCGAGAGAGAAAGAGAGAGAGAGAGAGAGAGAGAGAGAGAGAGAGAGAGAAACGAAACATTAATCTTTTTCAATATATTTTTCTAGAAAACATCGAAACATCTCACACTCGTAACACTTGAATTAAAAAAAAAAAAAAAGAAGAAGCTAGATAGCGAGGGAAAATATATTATTCGATAAGTCGGATAATAAATTCTAAACTTGGTAAATTCCTCACGATATCCAATCGATTATATGACGATTATGCTAGACTAACAGAGCATAAATCAGTCGCCAACGATGGAAATAGAATTGAATTGTAAATTTGTCGATAAATGTAGGAAGTAACAATCTTTTAATTAAAATTCTTCACGGCTCATAAAATGATCCGTCGCATTAACAATCCGTTTCATACTTCGTAAGATCCTCCGAGAAGATTTATATAGTTTTAATAGACACATAAACTCGATTACATGAAAAGCCATGTATCCGCATTAATTTTTGCGCGCGAGCGCATAGTAAATCAAATTAATATCATGAGATTCAGTAACATCTCGTGCCCTTCTAATTAGGACGATTCGATGAAAAAAAAGAGTTACATCTGGATAATTTACTTTAAAAAGTAAACTCGTCGACCTCGATATATTGACCTTGACCCTATTTTCAATTCGCGCGCTTCTGGTACTACATTAGTACTTATTAATAATGCAAATGAGATTATAATTCTATTTATAAAATATGACATAAATCGAACGTTTTCGCGCGCACGTAACACGTAATTACGAAGCATGCCTATATATATACCCATGTCTACATTTGCGAGAAGTATCTGAACGGGCGTTTGGAAAGTGAAATTCGTTCGAATCTGCGATCGGCGAAGCGTTATCTAGGTGAAATTACACGCCTAATGATCAATGTCGTAAGGGATTATTACCGCGTATGATTCTGTCATTCGTAATAACCTTGGTGTTGCATTAATGTGCGCAATACACGGTTATATTTGTGTGCGCGTCTTACAAACAATCGAAGGAGTCATTTGTGATTAGAATTTTTATAAATAATAGCATAGAACTTTTATAAAGCAAACCGATATCCTTTAAAAAAAGATTTTAGTCGCATCGCAAAGCAACACTCTTGCTATATCTTTTTTACGCCTCACAATGCATAACGTCTTTTAAAATAAAACGACTGGATATCTTTCTTTTAGGAAGATAGTGTTACTCTGGAGAGATTTGTCTTTTCCTTTAATTACATTTATTTTTCAGCCAGCTTTAAAGAAAAGTACATTTTGATTTTATTTTACTAGAAAGATAAAAGGTATCCACTTTTTAAAAATGTATTATATTATCTCTCGTCTCTAGATTACTATAAGTTTAACTGATTCATTAATTTTTGAAGATGACTAATCTTGTGTGAAACATTTTTTCAATAATACATTTATACTGATGTTATATTTACTGTGTTTTGTGCAAAATCGTGCAATTTTATTTCAGGTGTTATTTTACTCAGTTTTAAGACATATCGAAAAAAAGAAAAACAAAACTCAAAACTTTTACATAAATATAATAATACACATTAAATAATTAAAACTTAGTTTCTTGGATCTATTTTTTCTTTTCTTTAATTATATTTGTATTATTAACTAATTTAAATAAATTAGAAGAAAGGATTTATAAAGTTAATGATGCGCCTTTATAAAAGTGTTCTTCAATATCTAGAAAATTAAAGTATACCAAACCAAGTGCACGTATTTGATTGAATTTTAGTGAGCGAGGAGAAATTTAATGAAACAAAATTTTAATTATTTATAAAAATTAAATGAAAAAAAATATATATATAAAATATAAATCATCTCGTCAAATATTGATCTTGTTTTTATATTTTTGCTATTATTATTCGAATGACAAGTAAAAAAAAAAAAATATATATATATATATATATATAATGGAAAGTAAGATAAAAAACAGTAATCTCCTGCCTACTTAACTCAAAAATGTGTCACTGAATTTTACTTACTTGTATTCTTAGCGCTTTAATCGATGCGCAAAAAGCTACACTTCATGGATCGGTCGAGTAAACACTTACACAGATTTCACCTAGATAGGACACATCGCTGATCACAGTGTCAGGACAAGTTTCACTTTCGAATCAAGCTTGTCTCGAATGGATCGCTTAAGCGAACGATGCACCCATATAACTCTCTTCTCATCCGTTAAGTATCCCGGAAGGTCGTTTGCGGGTCGGAAACTGCTTTTGCGGCACGTTTCTCTGTTTTATCAGAGAATAAGAGCGCGAATCTTCGCGCAATACGGGTGCATTTAACTTCGTTTTGTGTTTTTAATCAGAATACTTTTTCCTGAATTGTCATAAATAAAAAAAAAATGAAAAAAAAACAAATCCCCTAAATTTACATCCTTATTAATGACATTTACACAAGTATAGTAAGATAAAAATTATAATTAAACAATTTAAACATTTAAATTAATATACATAATGCAATTATTTTATGTAATTGATACACAATTGCAATAAAATTGTTTCACGATTCTGGATATATCCATTCATGATGGAAAATCATTGTGATAGACGCTGATGTTATTTATCTTCTTTCGCGATGACTATTCCGTCGAACGGAGATATATTATTTATTGTGAGTACTGCGAAAATATGTACGTTTATCATTCCAGCTTGACTACTTTCCCGTCATAGAAACGCGCAACGTATCGCGACAGATTGCGGAGAGATTGTACGAGACGGATGCACAAACAGTGGAAAACAGAAAATCCGATAAAGCTAGCGGAAAAATCAATGTCAATGCAACGAAGCGTCGTCTTCGAGAGCAAATCTCTTCCAGGATAAAGTTAAACACGAATCTCTATAAAATATCTATCTCTTTCTCCTTTTCTCTTGAGAAAAAAAACACATAATCAAAAAAACTGCAATGAAAATAAATATCTATTATATACATATAGATATATATTCTATAAACAATGAGGGTCCAAGTTATTATAATTCACGATATCGAAAAAAAAAAATAAATAAAAAAAAAGAAAAATTGCGATATTAAGTCTGAAAATTTATTTGTCACTGAAAATCAAAATCACGAGTTGCGAAACGCGCTTTCTATACACTCTTCCCATTACTTTTAATCGCGATGCTTGTCGTGCAACGTTCAGATGCACAAGTTTATCGAGTGAATACAGATAGAAAAAAAGTAGATAATTTATATTACATATCTCTCTAACGAGCAAATATAACAAAGTGATGTAATTTTTATCGATGCATTTAGTTGACGGAATGAATACGCGCAATATAAGAATATAATTGAATGCGCATCTATAAATCGAATATCCGGTCATTTCGATGTGGGCGTAGGAAAGTTTGGTGAAAGCGCTAAACGACCGACTATGTGTGATGTAAGAGCCTGGACTCTGCATTTCGATATGACTACGTCTAGTCACTGCCGTAGTATGCTCCATTTTACAGATCGCACGAGCTAAACTTTCCATATATTTAACGAGTTATATATTGATATAGTCGCAAAAAATTTCCATATTTATCTCGATCTAATTACCATATTTTATTTATCACGATCTATATATAATCGTACCATTGCATTTAAAGCTCCCTCTGTATATTGATTTTTAAGTTAAAAATTATTGAGTATAGGAAAAAATATATAATTGAGAATTTTAATGATATAATTTCTTTAGTTTATATTGTACATACGAGATGTTAATGTTTCTATTCATAGCATAGGATTTTTTCCCTTCCGTATGTATCGTATTGTAAAGAAAAAAAAAAATAAAAAGAAACATTTTATTGCAATAATTGCTTACACAATCGATAAAAACAGAAAGAGGATCAGTAGAGATACGTTCGCATTAGAATTCTCTATCGATTCTTTGCAAATAATTCGCGAGCATAATCGCGAAAATATAAGCAGATCCACGATATAGAGATCTCTAGATTACTTTATTAAAAGAAGGTTATTTAGTACCCGAAAAACTGGCAATGGCCTGGGTGTAATCGTCGGGAATATGCTTGACATCTTAAATAATAATGAGTAAAGACCAACAACGGTTACGTAACGAGCCTTTTTATAGTCAGGACGCAATCCAGGACGCAACGACATTATGAATGCTCGACGTCATTGGCGGTTCCGGAGTCATCGCAATATGACTTTTCACTCACGAAATATATGTCGTTGTCCGTTGCAAAAATAATTCTTTCCTTAGTTTCGAAAGCAATCAAAATAACATTAGCATTTAAAGAGACAAGATAAAAATAATTTGTTGCATTTATTTCTCGAGTGCTTTAGAACTAGTAATATATAGTTACAGATAAATAGTGTAATTAAATTAAAAAAAGAACATTGCACGTAAGAATTTAAAAGTGGTTAGTCTTTTTAATATTTTGAAAAAGTTCAAGCATATATGTTTCTCATATCATAGTCTCGAAAGATTAAATTTCTTCCATAAACTTTCTTAAATGATATTTGCGCTATTAAAGATATATATATTAGATATATATATTTGTTTAAAGATATATATATATATATATATCCTTAAACAAATGTTCATCCAAAATAAGGTGATAAGTACAGACAGATAATTAAATACTGAAACGTGAAAAATACGAATATTGTAATGAGCCGGTCGGTGTCGGTCTCTTTCAACTCCGGGAGAATCATCTCTTTATAGCGTACGACTCCGTTTTCGGATGTTTGAATGATGTTTGAAAAATATCCTAAGAGGTGTGAGTGCAAATAGAAAACTGGGGCCGTTAGAAATTTCCGTTTACATTTATACAGCTTGACATATCGGTCGATACGTACATTTTTTTTTCTTTTTTTTTTTTTTTGCTTTCTAAATGTTTCGGCCCTCGAGATATCTGAAGATACCGAAATCTTTCGAAACGTCCTCTCGATATTTGTCATACCTGCACTTACAGGCAAGCACGATGGAATCTCATATTTTCCGTATCGTCTTTTATATAATGCGATAGAGCTAAGAATTGAAAATAATTTAAGTGCTTAAGAAAATTTCGACATTTCCAAAAGAAACGTTTAATTTGTTCCGCAACACATTTTCGCGAATCCGGTTCCTTTCAAGACGAATACATTTATGACCGAAAAAATGCGTGTCCGATTAAAAACGTATGTCCGAGGCATATTCATTGGATATGAACGTCTCCGATGCTTTTTTCGGGATCGCTTTCTTGTCCGGATTCGAAAATCTGGAGCAGCAGCCACTATGAGTAACCGTGACTGATTTGTGAAAACCGGAATAGCGACATTACCTCGCGGCTTTAAGTTGCGAGAATGTCGAGGTGCGCGAACTCTCTAACGGTCGCCGCGAACCAAGGGGAATTCACTTTCATCCGTGAGTCTCGGTCTCGACGTGTTAAACGGATATACGCACTTAACGCGGTTTAACGCCTATCGTTAACCGCTGCTTATAAACCTCCGCCTTCGAGAATTCTTGCTTTTGACAGATATTCAGAGATTCTCGAGATACAGTCATTCCGAAAATGAGAGAAGCGTTTCGCCGGGCGCTTTCGCTTATCATTGTGGCATCTCGCGAATGGACCTCGTTAAATTTAATTTTCCCGACTTGGTCGTAGCTCGATGAACATTGTCTTGACGATAAAAAGCGGAAAATACACTTTGCGTCGTATGTGCGCGAAATCGTTCCTGCACGGTACGCTTTCTCCGAACGTCATTGGAGGAAGAAGTTATAAATTTCGCGCAAAACTCGATCAAGTACAGCCAAGGGCTTCAATGAAGGCCCGTTACTTTATTACAGGATCTGACTGCCGATTCTTCTTTATATGGCAACGATTCCATATGGCTCTCCTCGATCTGTTTCAACCGATCTTATTGCGATTGATAACATTAATATTTATTTCATTTCGCTTATTGTATCGCTTTGAGGATTGCAATTGAAATTATACGATTACAATTAGAGTTGCATAAGATTTTGGAATTTTTTAAAATTCTTTCTCTTTTTAAATTAACATTTGATATTAACATCTAAGGTTCTTTATATTTTTGGAAAAAAGAAAAATTTTATTTTTCTTTTTTTATGCAGAGAATAATTAATGTAATTGAAACTTGCTTTGAAATCACAGATTCTAATCATCTACGATTTGAAAGTCAAATGTGTATGTAAAATTATTGAAAAATTTGTCGCCTTTCTTTTTATATATTCATTTCTATTAAAGATATTGTTATCTATACTCAACAGGAAATAAACAGGGCAACTTTCACGGTAGATTCGTAATAAGACATAGCGATCGAGTTAGGTTTTAAAAAATAAGAAACTTGATTCCAAGAGATGCAATCGAACGTGATATTTTCGCTCCTTCTTCCTCTCTCTCTCTCTCTCTCTCTCTGTCCGGCAATCGGTATAATCCAGATCGCAATCAGTGTGTAACCTTGTCGCGCGTAACCTTGCGAGAGCTTGAACTTCACCGTTGAGACGGACGCGCTCGAATAAAAGGGGATTCGTTCCGATCGTTCTGCTCGCTCGCTTCTGCCGGATCGAGCTCTCGATCACTTTCTCCGACGATACGGCTCAACGGAGGTCCGGTCGCGTACCGGAAGTGGGGGCGAAGGAAAGAAAGAACGCAAGAGGAGATAGAGGAGGAGAAGGGAGGGTTTTATCCACCGGGGGGCCCGGGTCCCAAATCGACGGCGCTTCTACCACCTTTCCCCCCGGATGGAATTCTGCCGATTTCCACCACTTAAGGCCGATGGATCCACCTCCATTGGCCACCACCGTGGCTTCCTCGCCGCGAAGCGTCTACCGGCGATATGCCTTCGGGGAGGATACGCGCCTATATAACTACGACGTTCCGGTGATTGAACGAAGTAAACTAAGTTTTCCTGCGCTCAGGGAACAGGAGGCACGCGCCCGAGCCCAACGGGCGGCATTGCGAGAAATATGAGGATTCGCCCGGGATGCGCGGTCAGTTGTTGCACCTCATTTTCTCTTTCTTATCACAATTTTTACGATGTTAAGTTTGCCGCGCGTTTCGCGCTCACGTGAGAAAAATCCTGCAACTTGTCATCTCGCGCGTTGCGTCAATCTTTCGATTTAAAAAGAAAAAAAAGATACGATATTGAAATATCTTTTTTACAGTGCTCTAATTCGAGTTTATAGAGTCGTGTCTATTTCGCGAAGCGTTTCCTCGCGTTTTTGTGTGTTTATATCGAATGGGCTGCGTCTCTGGCGAACGCCGTTTTCGACCGGATGCATTCGATTCTCTCGTTGATCGCACCGCGAGTCGGAGAAATATTTTTTCATAAAATTACGTCGATACTTTGGTTGTTGATTTCTTTGGATTTATCACTTTGTAAACTTTATTTATAGGCTGTATTAGCGCTGCTACTGCAGGCCGCTCTTGTGGCGAGCAAAGCTGTAGATCAAACGCAACATCCGCAACATCAAACTCCGTATGTATATGATGAGTTATTTTAGAAATTAAGAAATAACAACCGTTTACTTCGAGCGTTATACAAAATGTTTGATAATAAACGGTATTTATATGACGTACGTGACAAAATTTAATTTTAATCTATAAAGAGTCGCAAGATATTAACAGTCACTGTAATAATAATGCATTTGAAAATATTTTTCTTTTCTTTCTCGCATTTACGTATTTTTTATTTTATTTAAATTTCTCTATATTTTATTTTGATAATTATCGAAGTAGTACTCTGCGTTGATACCACTGCTT